>NC_056729.1:1568471298-1568596298 GCF_019279795.1 Protopterus annectens
AACGGCAGTGCACACATGTTCTCGGACTACAAGGTTGGGGAAGCCTGTTGATCCATGGGGTGAGACAGCATACGTGATGGGTCCTGAGATGTGGGGAGTGGGTAGTGTGTACTGGTATGGCCAGACCCAACCTGCACCCGGAGTAAGGAAGAGTGCCGAAGAGGAGGTGCGAGTGGAGAACTATGGGTATGTAATTATGGGCCTAGGCATGCAGGTGTAGGCTGGAGTGGTTCTATGTGGACCGCCCCAGGGATGTAAGCAATAGTGTACATTGGGCAGACCCAACACCTAACGAGCAGCCACGCCCAGTATGAGTCCCACAGCAGCAATGTGTAGTTTACAGGGCAATGGGTGGAATAACCAGATGTGCCGTTGCAAACCCACTACATGACACCAAAGAACACATGGTCACAACACCCGTCCGTAGGCATGTAAGCCGAACTAATTGGCATCACAAGGTATTATTGCTGTCCCCACCCCCACCCAGGGGTGTGAGTGTCCAGACCTACCTCCAAATGCAGGGTATATACACAGCTGTCACTGTAGAAGAAATGGCCAGCTATGGACCTTCCCGTCAGCCGTCCTGCACATCCCTGGACATGTCCCCTACTATCAGCCCCTCTGTGTGGCCCAATAACAACACTTTACCTAGTGACCCCTGTTGCTTTCGTAGTAATGTTCACAGTCACAAGTAGGTGACACCCTCCACACAGGTCTATATTAGAACATCGAAGTATTACTACTTCGAATGTTCTAATATTGAACTCTTTGCATCGAATGCTGAAAATAGTGAAGCTGCAGAATATCGAATACTTTCCTAGGGAAAGTATTCAGTGGGCTGTTTCTGCAGCTTTGCTATTTCCTCGACTGTGGAGCGAAGGTTACAGACCGGGTTAAGGTAAGTGTGTGAACGAAGGTGAGTGTACAGTAGGGACCTTAGGGTTAGGGAGCGGGAAAGGTGAGTGTGCGATAGGGACTTTAGGGTTAGGGAGCGGGTAAGGTGAGTGTGCGATAGGGAGTTTAGGGTTAGGAAGCAGGTAAGGCGAGTGTGTGATAGGGACTTTAGGGTTAGGGAGCGGGTAAGGTGAGTGTGCGATAGGGACTTTAGGGTTAGGGAGTGGGTAAGATGAGTGTGCGATAGGGACTTTAGGGTTAGGGAGCGGGTAAGATGAGTGTGCGTTAGTTACGGACCTTAGGGTTTGGGTTTGATTAAGGTAAGTGGATAGCTAGTAGTGTATGTATGGTTTAGTGTAGGGTTTTGTGAAGTGTATGTGTGTGGATTATGTATTTTGGTGTGCTTGTGTTGTGTGTATGTTTGTTGGAACAGCAATTTTTTCCCGGGGAAAAAAAATTGCTGTTCTGAGTGTTCGATGTTATGGTGTTTCGAGTGAAATGGTTCGATATTAGCACATTCAATGTAGTAATACTTCGATGTTCTGATATAGACCCCTCCACACAACTATATTGGCAGAATCTGGAACCTCCAACCCAGGTGTATTACCGCAGCTGTCCCAAACTGCACATGTAAATAACACATGAAGGGAAAACCCAAGCACACTTGGATCACCACCTGGTGCAGTCCACCACCCCCCAACACTCCATACCCCTACACCAACTACTGACACTGACACCTCCTATCCTGCCTCACATACATATCCCAACACCCTGCAAACCTGCACTACTGCTCCCCCACCAATCAGTCGAATGGCCTACTATACAGTTAAGAGGTCCCCCTCTCCACCTACCTGTCTACACCTCCACTATTCACATCTACTCTACAACACAGGTATGGCATCACTAAACCTATCCCAAACACCTAAGTGTAAATTATCCAAAAATGCTGAATTGGAATCCCACTTAAGCTTACAATGACCTTCGTGAACAGTCATACCTAACATGTACACCTGACTTAAGCATGTATAATATCGACATGTACATGAAGTAGCTCAGGGGTATGCCGCAGCAAGCGAGAGTATGCCTGTTTGGGCGGCAGTAAGCAATGACCACACTGGTTAAGCAATGTGGAGGCCAACCCAGTGTAAGACTCCGTAACCGGAGGTCAGCAAGTCTGAGCCTAGCGCACACCAGCGCATACCCGCCTACACTTCCCCCGCAGTGCCTTAGGCACGCCGCAGCCCACAGATCTCGTCATGGCCAGTAACAACATAATCAGCACTCCCAGATTCCCCCCCCTTGCACACTATAGTCCAAGTGAGTTACCATGAAGGCATGGCAGATATACAATCAGCTGCTGTTATCACAACCATATCATTCGGCACAGTCAGTCAACAGTATAGGAAATGTATGTAAGTATGTACATTAATACCAACAAACATGTACACAGTGCTCAGTCACAGTATTCCGAGCAGTCTATGAGTATCAATGAACAGTGCCCGTCCACGCATACTGTGAGAACAGTAGTCTTGTATAATACTGTAGAAAGGAATGGAAAACGGGCCATGGCGTGAGGTGTGTTTCATCTGCGTAAGTGGGAGATGAGGCTGGTCTAGTGTGTGCGCACACCGCTGCTTCTCAAAACCCTGGCAGGATGCTACCAGTGGGAGAAACAGTGTAGACCAGCAAAGTGTACTCATGACACAACAACAGGTCTGTCCCTGCCGGGACACACCAGACTTTATGGGTCACAATGATGTTTCCACTAGTATTGGAGGTAGATGAAGTGAAGGCTCGAATGTACATGGACTAAACGGAAGAAGAGCCTGCAGAAGGTTGCATTGAGACAGTAATATGGAGGAGTACCGAGACGTGCTGAGAGGGAATGGTGTGGAGGTGTGGTAGGGCAGGGCTAGCAACTGCAGAATGGATGGATGCTGTGTACGTGGAGCTCGGGGGCCTGGGAAAGGGAGCATGGGTATGACATGGGTATGAAATTAAGGTAGAAATATGCAAACTGTGCAGAACTGCAATAGTGTAGGGTCAGAGCATCTGCCTACTGTGCATGCATTCTCGGTTCAAGTCCCACTGCAGCATATTCTGTTTTCCATTTGAAATTGGTATAACAACATTGTTTTGCTGTATAACCTACTAAATGACAGTTACACTTGCACAGGAGTACTGAATTACATATAGCCCACTCACTATTCAAAGGACATGAGATGACACACAGATATGTATACACAGACAACCTTTAATGGTGTATTTTACAGTAATGTATGCCATTACCGACAGCACATAGATTTGCACGTATGTAATCAGTGAGGAATGCAAGGCCCACACAGAAACGTAGATGCAGACAGTGCGGATATATAACATACAATGCTGTCCAGGCCAGACCTGTCAATTCGTACAACTGTGGACAAAGGATTTGCCATCAAGATAGGTAACAATAAACAATAACAGATGTAGTTCAGCAGACGCCAGTCACACCCCGTAGTCAAGACCTAGGGGGACATATCTTACTTGGTATAATGTCTATTTATCTGTCACATGTATGGACCCTGACCAACAAATGTCGTGTGAGTCCACGGTATTACTGGGATGATAGCAGGAATGCTAGCAGTATATTATGATAGGCCAATACCGAACAACCCCTAAGCGTATCACAGCAGGACAAAACCAGCCATATATGTGGAGGACAGAGGCAGGAACACAGGGCTATACTCGTAATATTGCTGTTACACACCCTGCACATTGCTGGTGTTACACGATTTGTTGCAACATACCTTTATGCAGGAATAACACATCAGGAACACAACTGGAAGTAGCCATGCACTGATAGCACACAAAAGACAGATTGCCGGGGATATATCTAGGACAAGCCCTGTGTGGTGCACAGGCAAAAGCAAACAGACAATCCACCGGCCATCATGTGGATAGGCCCACTGTTGAGAGCTATGCAGACAGACTACATTCCATCCTAAACTACTATGTACACGCAAACACTGCAAAACCAGCAATATACAAAGCACATAACAACACTACTCACTCTGTCTGTATGTCTGGAACTTCTTAAGATTGTGTTGTTGTCCTGTGTCTGCAAGCCCCGCTGTAATAGGTACTGCAACCTGCCGTCTGTAACACTGCTGCCCACATACAGGAAGGATGTCCTCCATACTGGAAAGGTGAAGGGACAACGCCTACATGAGTAAGCAATTTATAGTACTGGGTTGCCATGATGATGGTTAACAGAATCACTACACAGCAGGCTGCACGCAGTCAGCAACTGGTGCACACTGATTGGTGCAGAGCCCATAACCTGATCATGTGCATCGCCTACAAAAGCCATGCTGAAATCCATTCAAATCAACTCATTCACTCTATTGGAGAGGGAGAAAGAGAGAGAGAGAGAGAGAAAAAAAAGAAAAGAAAACATGCCTATAAAATGGAACTCACACAGTGGGGAACAGATTACTACAGACCACAACCGGGAAGGTGTCACACCCATCCAAACACTAAAAGGTATGTAAAACATAACTGTATGTGATTTAATGTAGTATGTGGTATAGCTTATTAAGATTTATGATGTAGAATGTTTGATATGTGTCATCTTTAGTTGTCCCTGTAATGATGTCCTGCTGAACAACTGCTCTGGACAATACTGTCTGTCCCTGTAAGCAGTGGGACATACTCGCCAACTGTGCAGATCAGCAATGAATGACAAACATGTCAGCCATAATATTTGTGTATGCTATGTTAGTGTGGAAATTATCTTTTGGTGGATGTACTGCCATCATGATAGACATATGGGTGTCAGAGCACACCACTTACAGAACAGTCATGTGAATGTGTAATGTAGCATGCACAAATGCCATAGGTGTGTAATAGGTATACCAGCACTCTCACACCATAGCTACCACCATAATGTTAGGCTGTGTTCACATGTGGCACCTGTCTATGTTGCAGCAAGGCAGAACAGTGCAGCTGTGAATGAAAGATAGTTACAGAATGTGGACCGGATGTCTGTATGCACTCCACATATCTGTGTGATATGGAATGTGATGTGTATGTGTATCGATACAGACACTCATATAGACATAGGTATATCCACAAAGTACAACATTTATCTACACATATATGTACATAGATGTATATATATATATATATATATATATATATATATATAAATATATACACACACACATATATGTATATATATATATATATATATATATATATATATATATATATATATATATACATACACATATATGTATATATATATATATATATATATATATATATATATATATATATATATATATATATATATATATATATATATATATATATATATATAGTGGCACTGACAATGGCATGCAGGTGACCTAGTCTGTAACAGGCCAGCAAAGATAAGTGTCCCCACAGGTTGCATGGCTACAAACACATAGCACAAAGCATGGTACATACACATAGCACAAAGCTTGGTACAATACAACATGTGTCCCAATGGTAGTTAAGCAGCTGACATTACAATTGCAGTCTGTGAACATGTTGTTGTAGCTGATATGGGGGGGAGGCATATATGTGTATTAAGAACTATGGTAACTCTGCTGTATAGGTGGCTCAGACCTGTTTCCATCCTTATGTCTTGCAGGAATCATGTTGCATACTTGCCTTCCCGTGTACAGTGCTGGTGAAACAGCTATCATTATCGACCATCTGGTACAGCACTATGCACTTCTTTTCAGCCGGACAGCCCATGACCAGCAGGAGAGGACCTGTCTGTGGAGCGAGCTGGTCCACAGGGTCAATGATGTCGGACTGCATAACCACAGCTATGAGCAGGTCCGGCATCATTGCAGTGACCTGCTTCACCATGTATGTCGTGTGCAGCTGCTGTAAGGGGGGAACACCTCGCAATGGGGGCAACCCACCCATCCATCCCTCACCCGTGTGGAGGAGCTTTTCAGCAGCCTAGTGGCACCTGTCTGCTCGCAACATCAACACCTGGCAGGGCACATCTTGGAGGTGGGTGCCAACAACAAACACGATGAGGAGCATGCAGGTAAGGCCCCAGGGCACATCGGTATACCACTCATGTGTATACATCTGCATCTGTACAGGTACATCATACAAAACTGAGATGTCATATACATAGTCTGCTGCTTTGTAATAGCAATAAACTGTTGTGTATAAGCTGTAATATTGTGTAATTCTACTGTTGATGTAACATAATGCTGCAATCACCTGTTAGGAATGCCACAGCTGTGGCCACTGACATCAAGCTTTGTGCTATGTGTATGTACCATGCTTTGTGCTATGTGTTTGTAGCCATGCTCCCTGTGGGGACACTTATCTTTGCTGGCCTGTTACAGACTAGTTCACCTGCATGCCATTGTCAGTGCCACTATATATATATATACATACATATATGTGTGTGTATATATATTTATATATATATATATATATATATATATATATATATATATATATATATATATATATATATATATATATATGGGCTGTAGTGATGCTTGTGTATTAGCAAGTGCCATGCAGGAAGGGGAACATATGTAACTGACATGGAGCATGCATTGGGAGGTGCAGTACATACCAGGTATACATCATATTGGCAGCAGCAGATAGGTGGGTATGCATGCAGACAGTTCCGCCATGTGGCTGCCCTATACGGGTAATGTTGGACAGCTGCAGACCATACCTGGCATATGTAGCACTGCAAACTCAGGGAAGGTTAGGTAGTAAGGTGGCTGTCAGTGTGAGTTTGTGTGAGTGTGTTTACTGTTATGCACTGCTGTACAGGTCTTAACATGCGTATTTGTTTCCTCCACAGGTGGCGAGGTGGATCAGTGTCCTTCCTGCATGCATACTGAGGAAGGTGTCCCTATAGACACCGATGATGATGAAGGTACAGGTGAGGAACAGGTGGGGTTGTCAGAGACAGGCACTATGCCAACATGTGTCATCACACTCCTAGCCATCCCAAGCACACACACAGTTACAGTGCCCCTACAAACCCCATCACATGTGGCCATAGCAGAGGGACAGTTGGCACTTGGTGACAATGGCCAGGAAAGTGTGGTGTCCATGCCAACTGTGTCAGGTCACAGTCGGCATAGCCAGTTGTCTGGAAGGCCACCACATTGGCAGATGCACCATGGTGCTCGTGGGAGGACCACAGGTCATCCTGCCCCTGGCAGAGGCACCACAACTGGTACCACCAGGAGCATGTTTCAGGCCATAATGGAGGCACAGGCATGTATGGAAATCCACTCCAGAGAGGTCCTGAAGCTGCAGAGGTCTGCTTTTGCAGCTGTAAGTGGCAACCTGCATGAACTCACTGTTGCCTTCTGTGAATATACTGAGGTCATGGATAGATGGTGGAGTGAGATGGTTGGCCTCCTCGACCATGGTATGTCTGTGCTAGAACATGTGGTGGGAGTGGTGCTACATCCGTGTGGACGTAGGCCAGAGACACCAGCAGCTGGTGGTTAATGTGGACATGCCGCTCCCATAGTGCCAGTAACAGCCCCAGCACACCACAGGGGCTGCTGTCCACACCACACCACAGTAGGCCACGTGCACGTGGCCCTGGCTAGGCCCAGGCGGGACATGGTTCCAGCAGACATATGTCATCATCGGGGGAGAGTAGAACCTCAAGGTCTATACCTGCACGTGTCCATGGAACCCCTGGCAGGCACAGTCAGCGTGTCCATGGCTAGAGCCACTGAACTGCACACCCTGCCAGGTATGTTCTGCAGTTGTCCAACATTAACTGTATAGGGCAGCCACATGGCGGAACTGTGTGCATGCATGACCACACACTACGCAACCACACCTAAGGTGACCCCATACCGACACACACCACATCACCACGCCCCAATCAAGGAACCACACCCCTTACCCACACACGCATGGTGACACATGTTTGGACCACCCTTGGCCTCTGGCACACCTGCAACACACCCTGTGCATATGATGATACCTGTGCCACATCCCTGCCATCCACAACATCGATGCAGGGACAGGCTAACATGGTTCTGATGCTCACTGTGACTGTGATAGAGTGCCGCAATGTACTACAGTATAGAATGTAGTCAGGGGTAATGTCTACTGCATACATGTCAGGTAGTGTTGCCATGCAGCTACGATGACATTCATACACCCTGTGCATATGATGATACCTGTGCCACATCCCTGCCATCCATAACATCGATGCAGGGACAGGCTAACATGGTTCTGATGCACACAGTGACTGTGGTAGAGTGCCGCAATGCACTGCAATGTAGAATGTAGTCAGGTGTAATGTGTACTGCATACATGTCAGGTAGTGTAGCCATGCAGCTATGATGCATCTCAGCTGTTGGTAACACCAATTGATATCCCCATACTGTCATCCATTTGTTCTGTAGGCATACATGTGTCAGCAGGAGGATGGTCTGCAGTCATATTCCACAGGGGTATGTCAGTGTGGTGACACTGTGGCTGTGACATATGTGGTGTACAGTTTCACACATGCCACAGGTATGTATAACAGTTATTGGCCATGCAAACATGACTGGTGGCCTGCTGGTATAGGTATAATCTGCACCCTTATGTCAACCCATCCACATAGACAGACATCCTGACTTGGTGACACTGTGTCTAGACCCTAACCTGGGTATATAGTGCTACTGAACTGTGTGGCTGTCATTGCACACACAACACCATCTGTAGGGTGAGGTGTTTACCAGGTCATGTGCTACATGCAGACCATCCACAGACACGTACAATATGGTAATGGGGGATGTAATGTTTGTATATGGTGAATACATAGTGTGTCATACCATTATATACACATTGACTGACACATAATGGGTAGACACATATCTTAGAGACCTGGTTGTATAGTTGCTAACTAACTAGTCCATGTGTCCAATGTGTTACAGGTAGGCTGTACACAGCACATGTGTAACTGGGCCGTATCCTATTATCTGTTACCTGTATGGGTGATGGTGACATAGGCCACCTGAGAGTGGTACGTGGGCCATATAACAGGTGTACAAGTCGCCTCACAGTAAGACATTGTCCTGTTCGATTCTCAGCTAAAGCGTCTTCTGTGTGGAGACATGCGTGAATGGGCGTACCTTCATTGAAGGGTGTGCATCAGGGCTGGCAACTCGGCACATATAAATCTACTGCCAATCATTAGCGGATCGGAGTTCCGCTGTGGCGACCCCTAACCGGGAAAAGCCGAAAGACACAACAACCATGGTGTAAAGACAGTGTACACAGCACCCACATCCCCCACTGGATATTGTACACACTAGAACCCATCTAGATACTCTGGCATACCCACTATCACAAAGTGGTCACAATGCAAAAAACAACTCACTGCATATCACAACAGTGGTACCACAGGGATATGCCTGTGATGCACACACCACAGGCATAGTAGGATGTTGCATTGCATTGCCACACCTAGGGGCGGCAACAACAAGATCCATACTACTGTGTGGCAATGTGTATTGTAATAGGAGTATGTGTACTCAGACCAGTTTACCCTACAGATATGCACACATGCACATATACACACACATGGCAGACCTCAATGGGATTACCATGCCTACCGACCCATTGGTGCAACACTGTTGTGCTGGTACTGCAAGGCACATGTAGCTGTTAGGGAGTGTAGTGTAGTAGACTACATGTTATGTTAATGGGGTTGAGAGGCAGCACATACTATACAAGTCATACCAATAGGCATCCTCCCAGCCAAACATGTCTGCCCTGCAATACACTATCAAGTGTTGGTGATCCCATAACCAGGGCCAGTGGCGGCATGGGCACATGATGTTACATGTACTACACCCCACCTGTATGATGTCAGGCTGTTATTGGTAACATATCATGCAGTACGTTCTGGCTCCCATGGGGAATGTATTATGTGGAAGCCATCAACATTACCAGGCTTCAGAAACACAGACACAGTTATCCAGATACAGGTATTCATATACATATGTACATATACATGTGACTACAAATACACACACAGTTATATGTACAGTATGAAACATAAGTGGTAGATGCACACAATATGGAACAGCCACTATGCCTACAGTTGACCCCTGAATGACTGGACACTGTATGTGCCACCCATACAAATGACAATCATTGCCTGTAACATACACCCACAGAGAGGTCATAGGTGAAACAACTCCCACAGGTTTGCAGACATGATAACCTGTCATTGTGTGCTATTACACTTCTGCATGCCATGCCATATAGCTGTTCAGATACTAACAACTATATCAATGGAGTGATGCTACAGTGGACCAGTTACACTCATACACTAGGCTGGAAAGGTTCACAGCTGTTGCTGTCCAGGCCAAGCCATTCACATTTTACAATAGGAAAGACACACAGGGCCACAGGATACCTCACAATCGACAGTATGTATGCCAGGTGTGTAGTTCAGCAGCCTCTATCTACACACTGTGCAAACACAGTAGGTGGTATAGTCGTCTTATGACCACATGAGTTGTAACTGCTACATCTTGGCATAACTGACACCATCACATGCACACCAAAACACAGAACAGTTTGTATGGCAGGGGGCAGTAGTTCTGCAATACCCAGATCCATGACAGTAATGTGTATATAGGTGAAGTATATGGTACTGTGCATCCAGATACCTTAAGGCAGCTCAGCCCTGATACCCCCACATTTTGTAGCAGCCTAGGTCTTTTCTGGTGCTCCCCCTACACTCAATTATACAGGGCCATATACCACTGTTACATACACTGGGCTCTGCAGTGCATGAGGGCACACATGTATTGCGTAGGTGGCGCACACACATATATGGCCCCAGCCCTACCATATGCGTGGGGGTTAGAATGGCAGTGGACTGATGGCAGACATGGCAGTGTGTTATACTCCCAGCCACTATGGATCAGACAAGACATGATAGGCACAGTTCTGGCCAGCATGAAGGTAGGCCCACAGTTGTGTGTTATGCAGACGGACTGCATTCCATGGCAAACTAGTATGTACACCCACACCCTGTAACACCAGTTCTGTACAAAGCATAACACAACTCTACTGGCAGTCTGTCTGTACGTCCTGATCCTCCTACAAATAGCTGCCCTGAGTGTTCCGGTTCTCCTGTATGGGGTATTGCTACATGCTGTCAGTAGCACTGCTGCCCACACACAGGACGGATGCCCATCACACAGGAGATGTAATGGGATGGCGCACACATGATGTGGGGATCAATAGTGGGTGGTTGCCATGACAGTGTTAAATGGGTGTAGTATACATGCATAATCATATATCTGGCTATCTGGATATGTATATGTACATATATTCCCACCATATTTCCTGGACATGAAGTGTAGGCCAACCCCAGCCTGTATGTTCCCAATGTCATAGTTGCAGGGGATGTCAGGTATCTCTAACAGGTATACTAGTAGGCTATTGCTACTGTCATTGGGATTGTCTTCACAGACATGGTGTGTGTGACAGGTCACATTTGCTCATAACATGTGTGCCATTGGTTACTGAACTACATCCAAAGGACATCAGTGTACAGTACTGCTGCTAGCATGTAATGCCGCTGTGGGCTGCAGCAGAGATATTGGCCAATATATGTGGGGTCTGACACAGTCAGTACATTACAGAGGTATACGCATATGCCCTTAGTGCTACACATGTGCACCATGCCTGACAATATGGATGTGGATGGCCATGTAGATGGGTATAACACATAACAACAGGTATATAATGTCCACGATAGGTCATGTATTCACACACCCCTGCCTGGTCTGTAACGGTATGACCGCTGGTACAGGGGTGCCATGGCCACATACTACACAATAGGTATTAACATACATCGGCAGTGCATCCCACTGCCTTGTCTGACATACATGACTGTTAGGGGAGGTCCGGCAGTGGGACATCTGGCTAGTATCTGCACATGACATCCCACTGGGTAGGTACACTCAGCTGCTAGGCATGTCACAATGCACTGTGCAGGCTGCAGGCAGACTAGCTCAACACTGGCCTACACCTCCCAAGGGGGAATGCACATGTACCTGCATATACAGCAGGCTCCACATGCATGTCACAGCACAGGGTAGGATACACCTGTGTGACAGTACATATCCACAACCAATGTGAGCACAGCCACAGCCACATATGGTTAGCTAGCATGGTATTACAATATATGGAGTATGTGTTTGACACCATCCTCTTATGTGCCACTCACATACTGCCCTACATATACTGGCCTGCTACACAGTTTGGTCTGGTGGCTGTCTGTGGTATGGAACACTTGTGTTTATGGCCCTACAAATATGTATGCCACTACAGTACCATACAGTGGGGCAGCATGTCACATCTGATAGTAGGGGAACTAGAACAATGTCATCTACCACAGTCTGTACACCGGCTAAGGTACATATCAACACTACACACACTGTTGACATTCACCATAGGTACACAGACCTCAGTACTGTACGAACATCCTCAGAATGTGCAGGTAATGTAATATAATGTAACCCCTACTGTACATAACATGTGTAGCAGTCAGATATATCAGTGGCTTGTTCTCAGATATGATGCCACAAAGTATGGTGTACAGCACATATGTACCACTTCATGCACGACATATGTACAAAGGTTGACAGAGGTGTGGCTGGGAGCACATACACAGGGCCAGTACTGACATGTGTTGTTACAGGGTTGTTGCAACATGTGTCCTTTGAGGGATATGATGTCTGTGACTACCACAACTTTCTCCATCTACTGACTGCAATCCTCACACTACCTTCAGCAGTCGACAGCTAGATGCTCCGTGGGTGACACATGCAACCACGGACACATCACTGCCCAGGCTGCAGATGACCCTGCAGATGGAGATTCCCCATCAACATGGGACTGACATGGCAGGTATTGAGACATGTACATCAGCCATATCCACACAAATACTGTGAAAGCAACATTACTCCAAATGCAGTATAGCGGCACTTACAGGCTGTAGTCAGGTCAGGCACATCCACCTCCCATTTGATGCACTGTTTCCACAGTGTATGTTGTTAGAGGTACACTGCAATTCATCTGGGATGCTGTTTGGCACACAACAGATCTAGTTCCTGCTCACAATGAGTGACAAGGGCAAACACCACCATGATGTTCCTGGGTATTGGAGTGTATTTCCATACAAGTCAGGATGAGGATGTTACCACAGCTGTTTCACATGCAATCAGCTAAGGGAGGGCTGCAATTCATGCAGAGGCCATCAGCTGATCATGAGCATTACTTACATTACACATGCTGCTGCCTAAGCAAAGCAGGTGTAGGTCTCCACGTCCACCTGAGAGGGGGTGGGGGATGCAGACAGAGGCTAATACGTGTCAGGGAGGAGTGGGAGGGTAAAACTGATGTATGGTTGTGTCACACACCTAACAGCACAGGGTATCAAACCCCTGATGACTGTGTAGTACTAGCACAGTTGGCTGCAATTATTGGATGTGCCACATGGGTTACCTGTTGTGGAGCCCTTAGAACATATATGTGATGGTGAGTGACATCTGCAACAGGGATACAGTAGCTGTATGGTAGGTGACATACACGTGCCTGTTGGCATGAAAAGGTGCCAGTGTCAACACAGCCACACTCTCACAAGGAAACACACATATTGACAGAAGTGGCAGGGCCAGGTGTACAACTCATGGGTTGTGGGATTGCCACATAACATCACTGTGCAGGTATCCCATGCACTACACAGGTCATACGGGGGCTGTATGGGTGAAGGGTATGGGAAGGTGTCTGACATCAGACAGCATGCTGCAGTATGCCCATGGGGCTTGTAGGGAGTGTGGATGTGGACATCTGCAGCATGCAGCACACACAGAAACACACAGGGTGCCACTACTGACATGCATGTGTGCATGTCTGCACAGTTTGACTGTGTCAGACGGCTGTCCACGGCTAGGCGATGGGTGTACCATGGCATCAGGCCACATATGGTCTGCATTGTGGCTCAGGGATGTAGTGCCTGTATTTGCCCAGACAGGTGGATATTGTATCCCCCATCCGGTCACCTGGCTGACTACTGTGTGTGGGCAATGCTGTGCATCACTTGCCATGTCTATGTTCCTTCATCCATGACATGGACTGTGTCTGGGATGTGCACACCTCCCACATGCATGTACAGTGACATGTGGAACTGTACCTGGGGTGTCCAGCCCATTTTGTGAACACAGATTATCATCAGATGTGCCAGTCCTGCCTACCTGTGGCGGAAGCTGGTAATGGCCAGCAGCTTTACCCTGCACCTACATGGTGTGCATGTTATTAGCATTCCTTGGTGTCAGTGGCATCTGTCCATACGGGCATGTTGTCAGGCATGGTATGTCCGTTGTGGGGCACATGTGATGGCACCACCATTGGAGAACATTGGGGAGGTGCACTGTCTGCACATATGTGCATATTGGACTGATGGAATGGGTGTCATGCCCTCTGTGGCCCACCGCTGTCACTCCATAGTTACTATTGGTGGCCAATATGCAGTGTACTATTCTCATATTGGCTGTTACCTAGGCATGTGTGTGTGTATGACACATGGGGTGAGAGTGTGCTCTGGGTAATACTGGGGTTGCTAACTGTGATTGCATGGCCTTGATGTCACATGTCTGACTATGGCTCTGCACCCCGGCCTCTCAGCCATATCACGTGTTATCCCTGTACAGTGGACATTGTGATATATAGTATGTTCACCATATAAGAAATATGCAAAACCGCTCCACATTGGCCACGTGTGTCGCACAGTCACAACCAACTCTACACAGGATATGGGTTACAAACACACACACACTCACACCTGTCATGTTTGAGAGTAGAACCCCTACCTAACTGGTGTATGACACTACAGCACTATGCAGTTATAGTACGTGCCACAGATATTACTGGGGTAGTCCTTGCCCAAAAGTGTATTTCACACTGACTGACATCAGCAGGATTGCCAAAGTAGGGCTTTGAAATGACTGCGAGAGACTAGCCTAACATGCATTGCTCCCTACACAGACAGTGACACACACAATATATCTGAAACTGCCATGTGTGGGGATGGAACCCAACCACGCATCTAATTCACACTACAGCATTACGCAGTTACAGCATGCGCTATGGAGATTACTGGGCTACAGTTTTCCCAAGGGAGTATTTCTAGGTGGGTGATATTGGCAGCCTTGCCAAAGTTGGGTATGTGAAATGTAAGGGGTGAGAGTAACCTAAAAGCATTGCTCTCTACACAGTCAGTGAGAGACAGACACACACACAAACAGTGACACACACTTACACACACACACAGTTGCCATGTCAGGGGTTAGAACCCCTACCTAACTAGTCTATCACACTACAACAGTACGCAGTTACAGCATGCGCTATGGAGATTACTGGGCTAAAGCTTTCCCAGGGGAGTATTTCTAAGTGGGTGACATCGGCAACCTTTCCAAAGTTGGGTATGTGAAATGTAAGAGGTGTGAGTAACCTAAAAGCATTGCTCTCTACACAGTCAGACATGCAAGCATACACACACAGTTGGCAGGCTGGGGACTAGAACTCCTAACTAACTCCTTAATCACACTATGGCCATACAATGTTACGGTACGTGCTATGGAGATTACTCAGCTACAATCGTCCCAGAGGTGTATTTCAAGTTGCGTGACATCAGCAGCCTTGCCAAAGGAGGGTATTCGACTTGTAAGTGGTGTGAGTAGCCTAAAAAGCATTGCTCTCTACACAGTCAGTGACAGACAGACATGCACACATACGCACACACAGACTCACACATGCACAGTGCCACGTATGGGGTTAGATCTCATACCTAACTACATTATTACACTACAGCAGTACGCAATTACAGCATGCTGTACATAGATTACTGGGCTACAGCTTTCCCAGGAGAGTATTTCTAGGTGGGTGACATCAGCAGCCTTGCCAAAGTTGGGTATGTGAAATGTAAGGGGTGTGAGTAACCTAAAATCATTGCTCTCTACACAGTCAGTGAGAGACAGACACACACACACACACAACACAGAATCACACACGCACAGTTGCCATGTCTGGGGTTAGAACTCCTACCTAACTAGTCTATCACACTACAGCAGTACGCAGTTATGGGATGCTTCACAGAGATTACTGGCCTACAACACTACCAAAGGTGTATTTCACATTGGATAACCACAGCAGGCTTGTCAGGGTACCACTGCGGGGTGGCCAGTGTGTACATGGCCCATACACCATTCATGTAGGGGTGACAAACCACAGACGGACACACACGGGGTCATATGTCACAGGTGTGTGTCTAGGGCAACTAGTTGACTATGTCCTTGTACAGCCATGTTGCACAGCTGGCACATGGACCACATAGTCTGTGGTGCTGACAGGTACTGGTCGCTAGTAACTGCAGTGTTTGACATCTGCAACTGATGTGTTTGGGGCCCTTTGGCTGTGTGCTCGGTGGGACAGGTGTGGATGGCTCCTTGTCACAGTCACCCTCTTCCACACATCTATATCCATCTACCTTTGGCATATTATGGTGTGTTGTCCTTACATATATGTCTGTATTCCTATCCACTGTGTGTGCAAGGCATGAGTGGTGCATACTGACATGTATCTGCAGTAACTATTGCGACCGCTGGATATGTCTGGTCCACTGGTGTTTGCATACATGGCCTTCATGTGTTTGTGTGAGCATGCCCAGTATGACCTTTCAGTATGTTGATGACTGACATTGCCTTAATTTCTCTAAGTGTGTGAGCATGCCCAGTAAGGCCATCTGTTATGCATGTGTGGAGCATGTCCGGTGGTTTGTACTGCACAGCTGACCTTTGTGTTGTACACCGACAGGTAGCATGCTGTGTCTGCAGGGTATCCACCGACCACTTGGCATTGACTGTTGCAACATGTCTGCATAGCGGGGGGGGGGGTACACCTGACTATTTCTATGTTTCTACACAGGATTGGGGGGGGGTGAACCTGACTGTTACTGTATTTTTATTTTATTTATTTATTTATTTTATTTGAAGTTTGTTTGCCAGGATAATCCATTGGACCGAATGAGCCCATTTTCAATGGAGTCCTGGGGAGAAAAGCTCCAAAGATACAATATCAAAAAAACAATATATCAAAAATACAAATATGAATAAAGTAAATTATAATAGGTAGAACATAACATCTAACTTAAAGTAAAATATAATAGGTAGAACATAACATCTACTGTTTGATAAGTATCACAGTAGTACATATAAGCACAAGATAGTATTGAGAAAAACAGGAAAAGCAACAGAACTGCAATACAAGAATAACAAATAAGTTTACAATTTTTAATTTATATATTCACTAGTAAATGTAAGGAGAGAAAGTATTAGTTAAGAATTTTAGTTAGTAGGTGTGCACAGATAGTATTTACATAAGTGGTTAACTATAGTAGGAGTGTTCCTATGGAAGGGAAGGGATTATAGAATAAGGAGTGTGTAGTAGCTGGAGGAATTTATGCAGGGTGGGTACAGGAGCATTCCCAGTGAGAAGATAGGTGTGAATGGAGGAGAGATTTAAAGATAGGAAGGCTGCTGGTAGTATGGATATGTGATGGGAGGGAGTTCCAGAGGCGGGCAAGGGCAAAGGAAAGTAAGAGTTTACCTGCTGGACGGTTAGGTTTATGGAGTTCAAGTAGGTTCTGAGTGTTGGTTCTAAGGGGTCTATTAGGATGGTGCATGGTGAAGGCTGAGGAGAGAGAGGGGCAGAGTGAGGGCTTAAAGATGAGCTTATGAGCTTGAGTTAGTTGAGTGTAGGAAAGATAGTTTGGGAGCTCTAGCCAATTCAGTTTGTGGAGGGCAGTACAGTGGTGAGAGGAGGATCTATGGCCAGAGGCGAATTTAGCGATTTTGTTGTAGCAGGAAGAAAGTTTTGTTTTGGTAGAGGATTTAAGGTTGGTTAGTAGTGGGGCACCATATAGTAGAGAGGGGATGAGGTATGTGGTAGATAGGAGGAATCTGGTAGAAGGGGAGAGGAAGCGTATGTGCTGGTAGAACATAACAAGTTTCTGATGTGTTTTTTTAATGTTTGTTTGTATATGGGAATCAAATGTGAGCTGATTATCAATGAGAGCTCCTAGCAGTTTGACATTGGAGACAATTTCTAGGGATGTATTATTTTGACTGGTTATGAGGAAAGAGTTTTTGTCAATAGTTATGCTTTTTGATGGGGTGAATAGTATCAGTTTGGTTTTAGATGGATTGAGAGCAAGATGATTATCATGCATCCATTTTTCAGTGGTTGTGAAGGCATCCTGAGTTATTTTTTTGAGGGAGGGAATAGAGTTTGCAGCACAGATAATGGTAGAGTCATCAGCGTATTGGACTATTTTAGCATTTGGGATATTGTGGTGGAAGTCATTAATAAAGATATTAAATAATAATGGACCTAATATGGAGCCTTGAGGTATGCCAGTGACAGTGTTGAGGTAAGAGGAGGTGGATTTCTTCCATTTAACAGATTGCTGCTGATTGGAGAGGTAACTAGAAAACCAACTGATGCAAGAGGGGGAAAGATGTAGGTTAGAGAGTTTGTTGAGTAACAGGGAGTGGGAGATGGTGTCGAAGGCCTTAGAAAGGTCTAGGAGGAGAGTAGAGACAATATAGTTGGAGTCTCTGGCTTTATTTACAGTTTCAAGGAAGGAGAGAAGAGCAGTAGTAGTGCTATGACCAGGTCAAAATCCGTGTTGTGTTGGAGTTAATAGGTTATTATTGGTGAGGTAAGGTAGCAGTTGTATGTGTATGCATTTTTCTAGTAGTTTAGAGATGGGGGATAAGATGGCAATTGGTCTGAAGTTGGAAATGGCGTTGTTGTTGCCTCCTTTGTGGAGGGGAATGATGTAAGCTTTTTTCCAGATTTGGGGTACATAACTTTCTTGGATGGACCGATTTAAAAGTATGCAAATTGGGTAGGCAATGGCTTCAGTAGCTGTCTTTAGAAAGAAGGAAGAGATGTTGTCGGGAGCGTTAGAGCAAGGTTTTAATTTAAGAAGCAATTTTTTTATAGTACATATGGGTATGGGTTTGGGGGAGAAGAGAGGGTGGTCAGAGGACGAGCATTCAAGATTGGAAGTGGAAGTAGGAGTTGTAGCTGGAGGAGTCGAGTTATTAGAAAATGAAGATGTTAATTTAGATATGGCATCATTAATCAAATTTATGTGAGGTGGGAGGGCACACCTGACAGTTGTACACATTTGCTAGAACTGTACTGGTATGTCCTGTAGTCCACTTCAATCAGTAGTCTTACCCATCATGCTGGCTACGCCATACCGGTGTACTTCCGTTCTTATTTTTTGATGGCATACACATTAGTTTCTGACTTCCTAGCCATCACAACTGACATCCCACTACCTGGCCTGCTGTAGTCTGTCTGTATAGGCCTGGGTGGGGGTCACCCATACCCCTAATTCAGAGGCAATAATACGGCATTTGTTTGTGTTTGTCTACACCTGTCCTGCTGGCTGTGACTATTGTTGGGTATGTGACCCCCCCTCCTGACTGGAATGTGTCAAGTCACTTATCTTGTGGGTGCCCCAGTATTGCAGGTGGTGCTGCAGGGCTGCCTATGTTGGATGCACGTAGTACACTGCCTACGCATAATTAGGCACAGGTAGTGTAATGTTTGTCATCCCTTTTACTGTATGTGAGAGTCAGAGAGAGGTGCTATTCCCTGGGTCCCTCCCATGTCAGTGTATGTGCTATGCGTTGCCTCTTTGCCAGGGCATACTGGGGACACCTCCTTCTGCCTACTGGAGTAGGCTCAGGTTGTTCCTCCTCTGAGTCGCTCTGTGCCTGTGCAGGCCTTGGCACTGGTGGGGGGCTATATGGCCCTGCCTCTTGCTGCTCCTGCTGCAGCTGTTTCTGCAGGATCATATTGTGTAGCATGGCACATACAAGGACGATTTGGGTACATGTAGTTGGTGAGTACTGCAAGGCTCCACCGGATATGCCCAGGCATTGGAACCATGATGTGAGCATCCCAAACACACGCTCTATTATAATTCTTGTTTGTATATGTGCCTCATTATGGAGTTCTTGTTCGGGTGTGTGTGCGTTTCTGATGGGTGTCATCAGCCACAGCTCTAGTGCATATACAGCATTCCTCACTAGGTGACCATGTGGGATGTCCCCATTGGCAAATTTCTGGTACAGCTGCATCAGATGCCAGATGTGGGATTCGTGATAACTTCCAGGGCAGCCAGCACACACGTTCAGTATTATGCCCTGGGCATCGCACACAACCTGGCAGCTGATGGAGGGGAAACCCTTCCGGTTGATGTAGACCCTACCCTGATCACCGGGTGGTGCTTTGATGGCTATGTGCGTGCAGTGTATTGCACCCACTACCTCAGGGTATTCTGCTATTTGGTGGAAGCAAAGCATACTGCTGGCCAACGCCTCGCGGGTGAGAGGGAAATATATGTGCTCACAGACATGTGCTGCCATGGCATCCAGGACCTGGTGGAGTACCCTGGATGCTGATGCCTGTGAGATCCCCATCATATCCCCAGTTGACCTTTGGAAGGTACCTTTAGCTAGTATTCTTAGGCCTACACATACCTTAAATTCCACTGGGATTGGTTCCCCTCTGTTAGTTCTGTGTGTCAGGCGTGGCCGGCACAGCTCAACAATCTGCTGTAGGAGGTCTCTGTCCACCCTATAGTGCTCTACTATCTCCAGCTCATGTAGCCCTTGGTAGGTCACCCTGGGTCTGTACACTCTTCTCTGTCTCCTCACTGTGGGTTGGCCGGCAGTATTCCCATCCTCACCGCCCTCAGCCTCTTCCAAAAGTTGTATGATAGCTATTGCAGCCCCTAACATTTTGCTGTTGTGAGTGTTAAAAGTTCCCCGCTTGTTTACACCGGTGGTGAAGGGTGTGGGAAAAACTAGAGGGGTAGGTGTTTGCATAGTTTATAGTGGCAGTCTGGGCTGGACTGGGCTGATCTGCTGCCTGTGTAATTGGTTGGTTCCGATCTGTTTCAGCTGGCAGCGAACCTAGTACCCCTTGATTAACTTCCTACTGTTGCTTTCCCATCCCATTGCCCTTCTGATTCCTCCCGGGGGCATGCCGTGCAATCGGTGTACTGCAATGTGCACACTGCTGCTATTTCCTGGGTTCACTTCCTTTATCTTCCTGTAGATCCCGTTGCACAGTGCGCACACCTGCTTACACTTTGTCGTACATGCTGGGCAGGTTTAGATACACCTCCTGGCTTTGCTGTGCTAAGCTGGATGCAACCCCGAGCCACAGGGCTCCAATCTGCTGACAGTATGCCTGACACTCCCACACATGATCTCACCTACCTCCTAGTCTTGTACTCAGCTATTCATACTCATACACTGTTGGGACCTGCCTCACATGCAGGGGAAAACCGGGATTCACTATCCTTCCCCTCATTTGCATGGAATTGCCTGCTAATGCATAGTTACATGTGTCACACTGTGCCTACCCCCTTAGCAACCATTACTCACTGGCCAGGTTGTCTTTTGCCTGCCCTTGACTTGCATGGCAGAATACTGATTTTAGTCAGACTGTTTGTTTTAGGTTTATTTTTTATTTCCTCGCTGGTCCCGTTTGCACGTTGCTGCCCTATGCTTCAACAGCCGTGATCGGCGGACATATCATAAAAGTTGTATTTTGTACATTTGGCATTGTTTGCAATGCCAATGGCCTTCTACTTGGCCATTGGCATGCTTCCTCAGTGATATGCAGCCTTGATTTGGAGCTGTCATAGCTCCGTTTTTTGGAGTTTGCAGTACCATACTCGGTTACTAACCGAGTACATTTCTACATATTATGCTAATCCTGCACTCCCTGATTCCTGCCTCCTGGATGGCAGATTTACCTCATTTGCATGGTTTTCACTTGCAAATGGGGTGATTTGCATATGGGGGCTGGGGACGTGCAGCACTAGTGCTACAGCACTTGCGCACATCAGACATGCACGTATGTGGATCGCTCGGCTGCCATATTGGCAAATTTTCATCTTACACTAATCATGCACGCCGTGCAAGCTTTTGAGAATCCGGGGGTCGGTCTGATGTAAGGAAAAAGAAAAAGAAACAAAGAACTGATTCTAAAATTACACAGTCTTCCAAATCTCTCAAAGAATCAACAAAGATATAGACTTCTGGTCTTATCTCAAAATGTATGCATTTTATCTATTATATTGCCTATTATATTCTGAGACATTTATACTTTTTCTTAAACGTATACTTTATGCAACATACTCATCACAAGTCTAGTGGTTGTGTCTGATAATGTTAAATGGTTTTATAACTTAAAAGTGACTTCTAAAAATATAGTTACATCTCATTCATAGGCAGTGAGGAAAACCAGATTAAAATGTTACTTTCACTTTAGGATAATTAGTTATATGTAAAGGAAGAACAGAGACAACATATACACAAATGTTTTTTCTCATCTCCCTTTTTATTAATAGCATATTTAGTTTACCTCATTGTTGCATAATAGGAATTGAAAATGTTTAATCATAGTTTCTGTCATGTGGCTTATTGACTTCACTACGCTTCAAATTCCCATTTTAAAAATAACATAGATATCCATATTTTTAAATGTGGATAAACAGAGTCATTATAAACAGAGTTCTGTTACTGGGTTCTGACAATGCTGCTGTTTGAAACATTCTCCTGCACTAGTTAGAGCTTCCCTTGTCTGCTATGAAATATTTAAGGTGGACATAATCAGATAAGGAATCCCCTGCTTGTCTGTTGTTAAGGTAGCGCCTGTAGTGTGATATCAGTTGCACAAGCAGTATATTTTAAGCTCATTTAACATGGTCTTTGGATTATTAAAATCTATAAACACTGACTTATTTTAAATAAATAAAAAGAACAGGTGTGAAATCAGTGATAGAGTAGCTGTTTTTCATGTAGGTAACACAAAAAAGAAGTATTTATAGTAACATTGAATAACATTCAATTGAAAAATAATAGAAGCATTACAGACTACATAGTTACACTTGAAGTAAACACAGTCCTTTCTTACTTCTGAATTATTCCTACCTAGGCTATAAGATACACTGTGCTATGGTGATCCAGTAAAATGACATGTCTTATAGTTTTGTAAGCATCTGTTACAATGTTGCAAGTGTAAATAGGAAAATATGTGTGTGAGATGCACACATCAGCTGCAGTTGTGACATACTTTTGTGCACATAATAAGTAAAATTAAGACAGGTTTTAGACATATTATACTGAATACTTCATTAGCCTGGTAACAGAAATCATCGAACTTCAGAAGCCACAAAGGGACTTATTACCTTGTACTTATAACTCCTGCTTACTTGAATATAATGTGCACATTGCTTTATTAGATAACATAGTAAACCCTGTACTGTGCAGTGTTGTTATTTTCCTCTGCTCACACTGCCTAGACATGTTCAATTGAAGTAGTAATCAAATAAATAGTGAATACAGTAGATAGTAAATTACTGATTACTGTCATCACCCTTTATTTATTTATTTTTATTTTACATTTGTTGACCGGGCTAGTCTAATCTGGATACATGTCCATTTTCAGTAGAGGCCCGGGGAGAAAAGCTCCACTTTAAACTAACTAAATCAAGACAATCGAAAGTCCATGCAATATATACAGTACATAAACCTGAAGAATTATTTCATCAAATTGAGTTATACAGAACTACAAATATACAGATTGTGACTACTAAGTTTAATAAGGTAAAATACAGTATTATTATCAAGGGAAAGAGATAGATATTCTTGATTAGAAAATTGGATATGAATGTGCCTTTGTAAAGATGTAAAATGGCTATGATAAAGTGAGTAACACTGAGAAGTAAGAGAATTAATGAATGTAAGTACATAGGGAAGTAGTTACATTCATAGTGAAAGAAATAGATTGGTTTATATATACAAGGTGGAAAGATAAGAGCTCTCTGAAGAAAGCAAGGTTGTTAGGAGCATATTCAGTGTAAGCAGCTTGGGAATAAGATGCTAAGAAGGGGGGAAGGGATGAATTTGCTAATACTACAAAGAGGGTTATTGGAAGAGAGTTATAGAATAATGTTATATTGGGGGGGGGGGGTTAGTCAGGGTTAGTACAAGGACAAAGCCATTGTGTTTTTAGTTGAATCTTTAGTTGCTTTTTAAAGAGTGGTAATGATGAGAGAGATGTAAGTTTTGTGGGAAGCTTATTCCAAATTTTCCCTACTGTATTAGAGAAAAGAGAATCACCAGCCTTGTTGTGGGATTTCTGGATGGTAACCAGTAGTTTATTTGTTGAGCGAAGGTTAGTAAGGTTTGTGTAGGGGGGATGAGGCTACTGAGAATAGGAGTATTACTGGGCTGGTACAGAATTTTATGGGTAATGGAGAGTTGTTGAAATTCTAGCTGGTTATTTAGTTCAAGCCATCCAAGAAGTTTGAGATTTAGGCAGTGATGAGTTCTAAACGAGGACCCAGTAGCAAACCTGGCAATATTGTTATAAGAAGTGGACAATTTGTTTAGGTTGCTTTTGGAAAGATTAGTATAAACTGGTGAGGCATAGAGGAGGGTGGAGATCAGATGGGTCTGGGCAATAGTAGTTCTGGCTTCTGGGGTGAGAAAAGTTTTTATCCTATATAAGGATCCAAGTTTTCTGTTTACAGTTTTAATAGTGGCATTAATATGTGAGTCAAAGTTGAGGTTATGGTCAATCAATACACCTAATAGTTTTGCAGTTGGGTCAGGAGCTATGATTGTACCGTCGATGGATATAATAGAGAAATCCATTGGGGTGGATTTAAAAGTTGGAGAAAATAGTAATAGTTTAGTTTTTTTGCATTAAGGAGGAGGCGACGTTGTTGGAACCAGTTTTCTACTTGGTTAAATACTGTTTGGGTGATGGACTGGAGTTCAGATGAGGTGGTTCCTTTACAAATCAAAGTGGAGTCATCTGCGTATTGTATGCTGGTAGGTAGAGGTAA
The DNA here is from genome assembly GCF_019279795.1 of Protopterus annectens. NCBI lineage: Eukaryota > Metazoa > Chordata > Ceratodontiformes > Protopteridae > Protopterus > Protopterus annectens. Next base: position 1,568,496,242 of record NC_056729.1, read on the forward strand.
ATTAGTAGAAAGGTCGTTAATGAATATGGAGAAGAGTAGAGGTCCCAGGATAGAGCCCTGAGGGACACCAAGGGTAATAGGGAGAAGTGTGGATAGGTTATTATCCCAAAGGACAGCCTGCTGTCTATTGTGCATATAGGATTTGAACCATTGTAATGCCTGTGTGTCAAGTGAGAAAGAGTTGAGTATGTTGAGTAGTATTTGATGGTTGACCATATCAAAAGCTTTAGAGAGGTCAATGAACAGAGCAGAGGAGTGCGTGTTATTGTTGCGATGTTTATTAATGCAGTCTGTAAAGGATAGGAGAGCAGTGGTGGTACTGTGGAATGGTCTAAAACCATGTTGACAGTCAGCTAGTAGGTTATATTGGAGAATGTGGTCAAGGCATTGTTGATGGATACATTTTTCCATTATTTTGGCTAGTGGTGATAATATGGCTATGGGCTGAAAGTTAGAGAGTTCGGTTGAGTTCCCTCCTTTGTGAAGTGGGATTATGTGAGAGATTTTCCAGAGTGAGGGAATGGAGCCTTCAGTTATGGTTCTATTGATTAGAATTGAAATGGGATAGGCAAGAGCTTTTGCAGCAGTTTGAAGGTATTCAGGTGGTAGGAGATCAGCTGAGGGAGTACAAGGTTTAAGTTTATGAAGTAGAGTGTAGATGAGGGTTGTAGGAATAGGTTTTAAGTGAAAGGTAGCTGCTAAGGTAGTTGGGGGGGATGAGAGAGTAGGGTTAACAGGTGGTAAGGTGTTAGCTAGAGATTGTACAGTTTCAGTAAAAAAGGTATTGAAAGCATCAGCAATCTGCGTAGGAGAGTTTAGGGAAAGACCAGATGGGGTAGGTGTTTTGGAGTGGCCTGGATGTAAAAGTTTATTTATGCCTGACCAGAAGCTTTGAGGTTGATTATGGTGATTTTGTTGGAGTTTAAAGAAATAGTTTTTTTATCCTGAATTATTGATTTTTTGGTGGCATTTCTTAGCTGTCTAAAGTACTGCTGATCAATTGGGTCTTTAGTGTTTCTCCATTTGGACCATATTTTATTTCTTTGTAGGATTTGTTGTCTGGTTTCTTTAGTGAGCCATGGGGCTGTTTTGTAGCTAGTTCTTATAGAGCGTGAGGGGGCGTGGAATTCTAAAATTTGTAGGAATTTGGAGTTAAAATGGGATACTGCTTCATCAATTGGCAGGTGCCTTAGGGGTGACCAGTCACAGGCTTGAAGTTCAGCCTGAAAGTTGGCTGGATCAAATTTTTTTTTGTTGCGGGTGATTTTAAAGGTGGTTTGATTTGGGATAAAGGATTTTTGTCTAGATAGATAGGTTAGTGAATGGTCACTAATATCATCAGGAAGGATACCTACTTTGTAGGAGAGAGGGTGGCTGTTAATTAAGATCCAGTCTAATATACTTTCTTTGCAGCTGGGTTTATGGATTCTGGTGGGGGTAGTAATAGTTTGTGAGAAGCCATAGAGGTTTATATGGGTTGTGGGTTCTAGAGTGGTACAGGTGTTCCAGTCTATATTAAAATCGCTGAGTACAATGGTTTCTTGAGGGAAGGATGTAGAAAGCCAGCAGAGGATATTTTCTAAGATGCTAATGTTATTGCCTGGGGGTAGGTAGGAGCATATTATGTATATAGATTTAGTTGTATTGAGCTGGAGTTTGGAGATAAGAATTTCCACATTAGTTTCTAGAGGTGGTCGTACTAGTATGGGCGTGACCTGTAAATGAGATTTGTGCAGTATTGCTACCCCACCACCTTTTTTGGTAGTTTGGTCTAACCTCAAGATATTATAACCAGGTGGGAGTATTTCATTGTCTTTTGTAACTGGTTTAAGCCAGTGCTTTAGTGCTTTCTAATCTTTGATAAGTGGGGTTCAACTTTCAGTAAAGTGGCAAAGATGCTGGTAATTAGCCAAAATTCTTACACCAACATACAAGTAGTTGTTTAACTGCACTACTAAATTTTGTGGGCATGTGTACTTATTTTCTATGATGAACAGTTTATTTATTCCCAGCAAAACTTTAAGCCATGGTTCTATACCTCATAAAATTGGCATCTCAGACAGTCTTGCGAGTGCCTGTTGATATATTGTGGGAGTTCCCTTGATGACGGGGAAGTACTGGGAAACCTATAGTAAGATTGCACATAAATTAGCATAATAAAGTAGTTTAGATGTCATTCATTCTACCAAGAATTGTTTCAATTACACATTTACAGACATAGGTTCCTAAGAAATACAAATCCTAAATGATATTCTGTATGCTATAACATCTGGTTAAGGCAGGGATTTATAACACAAACTACCTTTAATCCTTCAGACATTAGTTGTATAGCTGATTATTATTATGCAGCTGATATTTTTACTGAATATTGACAACTGCTTAAATAATAAGGTTATCAGTTTCTTAGTGAGACGGTTGGTAAAATGAGTTCACCTTGGAATTTCATCTTTATTTCTTTAAAGTAAAGGGCCCATGAGAAAATGTCTTCATGGTCTGCTTTTGCTACTGCTTCAATAGTAAAATAAGACCGATTTGTAAATTGTAATTATTGGTGAGAAATGCAAGTAGAACACTAATTAAATAGATATGAGATAGAGAGATTTCTTAAGGCACTGTTCAGCTAGATAGGTTTTGTATTTTTTAGTGTTATTACTTTTAACAATTTAATAATAAAGAAGGGAGTCTACCTACTCTTGTATCTTGCTGCATGACACAGTCTTTGATAAACACTCTTATTATAAAGGTTCTAAGGAACTGTGACTGTGCAGAACAGCTTCAGTAATGCTGTGTATTGACTAGCATTTTGTTCAATATTCTGTGATGATATTCTCATAATATGAACTGATATTATAACTATGCATTAGTATTAAGAAATTTATAAATTGCTCACCCACATAGCTACTTATCAGGGCATGTTGATTCTGTTTCATCAATGAGTGATAACTATGGTCTAATGTTGTCTTTCTTTCTTTTTTATTTTAATTTATCACAAATACATTCATGGGTGGATATAAAATAAACTGAATCTGTTTATGCTTTCATTTGTCTCTAATTGAAAGCATGTGAGTGATACATAGAGATTTATGACATGTATTGCTCACTCAAACATATTTACATTATCATCTCTAGTGAACACAACTCTAAGGGTTCATTCTATGGACTACATAGTTTTTGTAGTATGATTCAAGTGTTCTGAGTAGACTTGTCCGTATTTATTTTCACGTATTGATACATTTCTAAATCTACTTCACTCAGTTATAATATATTTTTAGTATGCAGGAGATTGTTTATCTGACATAATCATTAATATATTGGTCATATCAGAATATTGGAGACTATTAATATGTATATATACTACTATCAGGCTAAAGAGAACTAATGTTAAGCAACATTTACTGTGTTCTAAATGAGATTTTACTTTATGAATGTTTAAGTAGTGCATGATATGATGATTATATTCTGAAAAAGAAGTCTAATCTAATCTAAAATTAAATTGTATTACCAAATCAATACTCATTTCCATACATTATGTTAATTCATTATTAATAGTTATATAGGGAAAATAATAACTAATATTGTTAAATCTCCAAGATAAAAGAAAAGGCGTACTGGAGCTCGAAAGGGGTTAGTTTTTTTTTCTTACTTTTTTCATGAGGGAAGTTATGGTAGGCATTCTGTTAGATTTCTTCTCATCTAGCACATTGGAAGTATATTTCACTTCATGTACATTACAGGGTTTACAAAAATATTTATATAGTTGTTGTTATGCCAGTAATTTTGGCATTTTTCTTTTTTCTTTTTTTTATTGGCCTGAGCTAAACTCTATTTTAAGTTATTTGACCAAAATGAAAATATTGACTACAATGAGAATTATTAACACAGTAGTTACACATTTTACATTTGGTATGGTATTACAAAATATAATACAAAACAAATGTGATGTAAAGTTAAATACTGAGAATGGACTTGACTATTTTATCCTTAAACACTAATGGTTTAAACAATCCAAAGAAAAGATCTAATTTATTAAGATATATGCAATTAAATAAAGTACAAGTAGTATTTCTTCAAGAGACTCACTTCAAAACAAATGATACCTTTAGCTGGAATCCTAATGACTATATGATCTTATCTCACTCTTCATATAAGAAAAAGACTAGGGTAACTTTAATTTTATGGAAACAAAATGTCACTATGCCTCAAATCATTTACAAATATGAAGATAAAGAAGGAATCCTAGCCATAGTAATAGTAAAATATAACAATAGACTCTGGACATTAGTAAATATATATTGGTTTCCGGATATTAGGGTTGGGACAATAAGAAAACACATGGATCTAATAACTAGAGTATATAAAGGAAATTTGATTTTGGGAGGTGACTTTAATTGTATATTGGATAAATCAGAGACCACAAGCAAAATAAATGTATGTGTAAGTTCTATAGGGAAGCTACTTAAGAAATGGAAAGAAAGTTTAAATCTAATTGATACATTCATTTATAAGGAAATCAAGTCATTATTATTTTCACACCAAGACCACAGACTTGGGACACACAAGAATTGATAAAATCTTCATATCTCAAGAGTGAAATTCAAAAATAATAAACATTTCCATAACCCCTCGTCCCTTTTCAGACCATAATTAATAAATTCTCAAAATACATACAGATTATAAGAAATTAATTTTTATGTCAAGAATTCCAGCTTACATTACAAAATTAAAACAAGTTAAACCTTGGTTAGATTCAGAAGTACAATTCTTTTTAGACATAAACTACACTACTGAAATAAATGAAATTAATCTTTGGGATACCTTGAAAGCCTACCTAAATGGAAAAATTATTTCATGGTATAAAAACAAGCTAAAAGAGTGGGAATCAGAATTATGTAACATCCAAAAACAAATTACAGATCTCACTTTTAATTCATCTACTTACACACAAAATAATCATAAAAAAGCATTGGAAGACTTAAACAAAAGATATAATGAAATCCCAACTCACAAAACTAATATAGCTGTAGAAAGGTTAAAACTTAGTTCCTATGCAGTATCACTCAAACATATGCATAATTTAGCAATAAGATTAAAAAAAAATGATTGAAAATAATATTACAAGTATTATACATGAAGGAAGGAAAAAAAACAAAAAGGTTTCAGATATAAATGATATACTAGATGCATTTAAACATTATTTGTCTGACCATTATAATGATACTTCACATATAACTAATACATCAAACTTAGACCTGAAATTAGTAAAGGTGATACCAGAAACGTCAAAGTTAGACCTTCAAAAACAAATATCTCTAAAAGAAATTACTCAAAAAATCAAGGAAAGTAAAAGTAATAAGACACCAGTAATTGATTGAATAATTAAAGAATTGTATAAGATATTTCCATTTTCAGTAATATCATTCTTTCAAAAAACTTTGAATGAAATTCTAGCACAAAACACAACTCCAATTTCAATATCTTTACTTAACAATGATTATAAAATCTTCATGTCAATATTAGTAGAATTAAAAAATCATTGACACACATAATAAATGAGGATCAAACAGGATTCATTTATAAAAGACACACACATGACAATATGCAAAGAATTCTAACACTCACCAAGAAGCTCTAATAGTAGCTTCAGATATAGAAAAAGCCTTTGATTTGTTGAGCTGGGATTTTCTTTTTAAGGCTTTAGAATTGTTTGAATTTCCTACTAATTTTATTACGCTAATAAAGAATATTTATAAAAACAATTTGACTTATGTAAAACTTGGGCCATTTACCTCGAAGGCTATTGAAATAACCAAAGGTACAAAGCAGGGATGTCCGATGTTCTCAATCCTGTTTGCCTTAGAAATTGAATTATTTGCCTCATTAGTACACCACAACTCTAATATATCAGGCATAGATGTATATGCCACGAACTGCAAAAACTGGTAAAACACAACCAAGGCTCCTCAGTAGTTCACTCGTAATGAATTTATTCACAATGCACCGAAAAACCAGTAAACCATAACAGCCGTACATAAACGTACATAAAATAAGAAAAGTACTCAGCGCTTTCACCCTAAAAAACATAAGGGCATCTTCAGAGTACTGAATAAGTTATCCACACAACAACAGTTAAATACAAGTATCCTAAATTACACAACGCCAGTCATTGGTTAGTTAATTAATTAAATAAAAAAAACATTTTTACCTTATTAGTAATAATGAATATGATGCACTAGATTAAAAATGAATAAAACACAATGTGATATAGTATAATAAATATTGTAAATGTTATAAATATTTTAAGTTTAATTAATATATTTGGATAAATAAACCTTATAGAAAATTCAATTAAAATACTGTCAAACACTAGTGGATGTTAATATTAGATGATGGTAAAACAGAGTTAATAATGTGAACATAGTATTTTGTAATATTCCTCCCTTAAAAATTAACATAATTATGAACTATTTTGCACTAAAAACACTAATATTTCAAATACAATATGATCTTTGTTTTAAAATGCTTGAAATCGAGATATGTCCATTAATGCCAGGTAAACAACTGGCATTAAGTCTTAATTGCCACAAACATTCTTTAGCTTCTAACAAATTGTCATAATCCCTTCCTTTCTCCCAATAATTGGGAATTCTATCAATTACAAAGAATATAAATCTCTTAAAATTCTCACATTTACTGCTATGTACATATAGGGCATTCACCATCTTTTTATTTTTGATGTCCCTATTATGTTCCAGAATGTGTTCCCTCAATTTCCTGGTGGTTTTCCCTACATAATATGTGGGACAAGAAACACATGTAGCCAAATACACCACCATTTTGGTGTTACAATTACAATGTCCTGGGTATTTTATAGATCTCCCATATCCTTGCACCATAGTGTATGGTCCATCATTCACAAATTTACAGCATTTACAAAAACCACACTTACTCATTTTTGACATGGTATATATTCGGCTCTTGTTGTTGTTTTCCATAATTTCTTTGAGATTGGTGCCCCGACTGTACGTAACCTTGGGAAAATGCCCTATTGTTTCATTGTATTCTATTCTATTAGCAAGGACACTAAACCAAGTGTCATTTAAAATTTGGACTATAGTGTCAGAATTTTCATTAAATGGTAAAATAAACACATCTCTTTTGTTAATATTAGTCTTGTCAATAGACATAATATTTAGTCCATATTTTAATATTGGTTTATATACAGTGTTTCTTTTCATCAAAACATCTTCCTTTATTTGATATACTAAATTTGATGGATAGCCCCTATCTAAAAACATGTTACATATTACTTTTAGTTCATGAATAAAATTAATATCTTCACTAATAATACGTGATAGTCTAACCATCTGACCTTTTACAAGATTCTTTTTTTGAAAATGTGGATGGCAGCTATCATAATGAAGGTAGGAATTTGAGTATGTTTTTTTCCGAAAAATAGTTGATTCAACCATATCATTGTTAAAATACATACTGATATCCAAATATTCACACTTCTCTTCATGTAATTTAGTTGTAAAGTTCAAAAAAGTCGAAGATGAATCTAAATAGTATACAAATTCACTTAATTCTTCTTTGTCACCCTTCCAAAAAATTAAAATATCATCAAGGTATCTGACATAAAATGATATTTTTGTCCAGAACCTGGATGAAAAGATACTTTCGATCTCCCATTGAGCTAACACTAAATTCGCGTAAATGGGAGCACATCTGGCCCCCATTGCTACCCCTGTGCATTATTTAAAATATTCACCTTCCATATACATAAAATTATTGTGCAGGACCATTTCCATCATCTCTACTAATAACTTACACTTAACCGTGTGTAGTCCACTGTGTCTATCTAAAATTGTCTCAAACATTTCAAGACCCAACTTGTGTGATATAACAGAAAATAGATTTATCACATCAATAGTGACCATAATGATGGCATTAATATTGTTCTCCATGTTATATATTCTTAATTTATCTAGGCAATGCCACGAATCTTTAATAATGTGGGGGAATTGATTGAGAATATCTTTACAATAATAATCAATGTACCTAGCTGTAGCTTCTAATTTTGAGCCTTTGGCTGAAACAATCGGCCTGAAGGGTGGATTGTTCACACATTTGTGTGTTTTTGGAATGCCAAAGATTGATGGAGTAACAGGATGTTCCACAATGAGATATTCATATTCTTGTTTGTCAATCATTCCTTCAATCAAATAATCATACATTAACCAGTCTATCTTTGTGTAGGCCCTATTCATTTTAAATTTGGATACTTTTTCATAGGTTTCATCATCATCTAACATATTGGTCATTTTATTTATATAGTCTGTTTTAGTCATGATTACCACCCCACCCCCTTTTTCTGGCTTCATAACTCTATATTTGTCCTTGGTGGTAAGTTCTTTCAAACAGAATCTTTCTGTACTAGTAAGATTGTCTTCTTTAACCAAAGATGTTTTAACCACTCTATGTAGTTGTGATTCACATAGCATCTCAAATAGATATATAATAGGATTCTGTGGAGGTATAAATGTACTGGATCTTTTTAAAGCCAACCTACCTATATCAGGTTCTACCACTTTATTCTGGTTGGCAAAATACATTTTTAAGTTTAACAATCTCTTGTACTTTTTTAAATTAATAAGTAATCTACCTATGTCATGTTTAAAATTGGGAACAAAGGTGAAACCTTTCTTGAAAAGTGCAACAAATTCTGAACCAAGACTGGTACCAGTATAATTATACATACTGAAACCTCCATCTGAAATAATTGTAGAGGAAGGTTTTTCTTCTTCTAAATTGATCTCAAAATCACCACCCTGTATATAATTTTCATCATTGTCCACATTTTCACATAGCCAACTACTCTCTGAAACATCTTTATTAAATAACAGTTCGCAGCCTTCACTTAATACAGAATTGTTGGATAAAGTAGTTACTAGATTTGTTTCACATTCCCTTAGTAATAAGTGTTTTTTCTGTAGGACGAAACTTTCCTGTATTGCATTTGTTGTGGTTGTCGACTTTGATAATGATCGCGTAACCTTTCTGATCTCCTCAGAACAGGTTCGTCTAAAAAAACTGTATCATTCTTATTATGTCCTACATTATCATTCATATTCAACTGTGTCCTGTGTGAATTGTGTTTACGGTTGGGCCTATCATATCTATTAGGGTGCTCATCACCTTCAGAATATGCTGTAGCCGCCCTTTCGCCAACCTGTTTCTGTTTGAAATTTTTAAATTCTTTAAAATGATTGTAAGCCCTCTTGTTTGTATAATCATTACTGTCCCTAAGAAGCTTTTTGTTTTTATACTCCAACCCCTTCATAACAAAATTATCTAAATCTTTTAAAATATTATCCAATCTATGTTTGTTGACCTCGAACAACAAATCATTGCGTATACTTTTATCTAATTCCGTTAACACCACATTAAATTTACTCAATTTGTTATTGTTATTCCTAATAACAAGACGCATGAGGTCTAAACCAGTTCTATCGTATAAATTAATAAGTTCGTCAAACAGTTCATTGTCACCATGGAACCCAAAGGGTAATTTAAAAACACGTAACCCTTTTGGTACCTGTTCCAACTCCAACGACCTCTCTAAAAACGCATTGTCCATCTGTAGCGTTTTAAATTGTTTCAAAGTCCTTTCGAATTCAGTAATCTGCTGGTTCAAAGTCCCCATGTCTTTGATGTTGGTTTTTAATATATTAGAAAAACTTGGTGCTGGTAATATATCCTTAATGTCTGAAAACTTACTCTTATGTAAAAAACTTTTGTTGCCGTAATTAATAAATTCTCAAAATACATACAGATTATAAGAAATTAATTTTTATGTCAAGAATTCCAGCTTACATTACAAAATTAAAACAAGTTAAACCTTGGTTAGATTCAGAAGTACAATTCTTTTTAGACATAAACTACACTACTGAAATAAATGAAATTAATCTGTGGGATACCGTGAAAGCCTATCTAAATGGAAAAATTATTTCATGGTATAAAAACAAGCTAAAAGAGTGGGAATCAGAATTATGTAACATCCAAAAACAAATTACAGATCTCACTTTTAATTCATCTACTTACACACAAAATAATCATAAAAAGCATTGGAAGACTTAAACAAAAGATATAATGAAATCCCAACTCACAAAACTAATATAGCTGTAGAAATGTTAAAACTTAGTTCCTATGCAGTATCACTCAAACATATGCATAATTTAGCAATAAGATTAAAAAAATTGATTGAAAATAATATTACAAGTATTATACATGAAGGAAGGAAAAAAAAACAAAAAGGTTTCAGATATAAATGATATACTAGATGCATTTAAACATTATTTATCTGACCATTATAATGATACTTCACATATAACTAATACATCAAACTTAGACATGAAATTAGTAAAGGTGATACCAGAAACGTCAAAGTTAGACATTCAAAAACAAATATCTCTAAAAGAAATTACTCAAAAAATCAAGGAAAGTAAAAGTAATAAGACACCAGGAACTGATTGAGTAATTAAAGAATTGTATAAGATATTTCCATTTTCAGTAATATCATTCTTTCAAAAAACTTTGAATGAAATTCTAGCACAAAACACAACTCCAATTTCATGGAGATACTCCTTAATTACACCCATTATAAAAGAAAACAAAGACCCCTTACAGTGTAAATCTTATAGGCCAATATCTTTACTTAACAATGATTATAAAATCTTCATGTCAATATTAGTAGAATTAAAAAATCATTGACACACATAATAAATGAGGATCAAACAGGATTCATTTATAAAAGACACACACATGACAATATACAAAGAATTCTAACACTCATAGATTTTCTAAACAGAAACAACCAAAAAGCTCTAATAGTAGCTTCGGATATAGAAAAAGCCTTTGATTTGTTGAGCTGGGATTTTCTTTTTAAGGCTTTAGAATTGTTTGAATTTCCTACTAATTTTATTACGCTAATAAAGAATATTTATAAAAACAATTTGACTTATATAAAACTTGGGCCATTTACCTCAAAGGCTATTGAAATAACCAAAGGTACAAAGCAGGGATGTCCGATGTCTCCCATCCTGTTTGCCTTAGAAATTGAATTATTTGCCTCATTAGTACACCACAACTCTAATATATCAGGCATAGATGTATATGGTCAGCTCAATTAAAAAATGATGTTATTTGCTGATGATGTTTTACTCACGTTATCTGTCTCGGAGAAATCAGTACAAAAACTAGATGAAATAGTGGAAAGGTTTTATCATATTTCTGGCCTTAGATTTAACAAGGGAAATCTAATTATATACATTTGAATAAAAAGAGAGAATTTTCCTTAACTACAAATTGTGCGATAGGAAAACAAGTTCCCATAATAAAATATTTAGGAATAACACTATGTGATAATTTTGAATCTACGTTAGCCACAAATTATAGCAACATAATTAATAAAATAAAAATGTTAATACTAAGCTAGAATAAAATGTTCTTGAGATTTGAAGACAGATTACAAATAATAAAAATGACAATACTTCATTGCACAAGCTATTCCTATAGTACCTAACAAGAAAATCTTGAAATAAATAAATAAAATTCTATTAAACTTTCTTTGGTATCCAAAAAGAAATAGAATAGTCTATACACATCATATTAGATCTTGGGAAATGAGTGGAATTAAACTTCCAGATGTAGAATCATGCATAAAAGCTTCCATATTAAGAACTATCATTAATTGGATAGATCCTAATTATTCTTCAACATGGAAAACATTGCACACTATTATTTATCTAAATGAAAATAAAATAATTAAAATTGTATATTAAGTGAACAAAATAATAGGGTGTGGCACATATTGACTGTTAATATTCAATATAATATAACAAAACCAACAAACTTAAATTATATAAATAATATTTACAATTTATTCAGAAGATTTATATATACTAACACATATATTAAGATTTGGCTAGACTTGATAATAACCTTTAGCTCTACAAAGAATTTTTTCAATAAAATTCATTATGTTATCTTAACTAGATGGGAGGGGAAAAACTTCACTTGTTGGCTACATTGTATAGAGAATCAAGTAGTATTAGACATTCAACAAATTCAGAATAAATATGACATTCCATCAGCAGACTGGTTGATACTACAAAGCATATTATCATATGTTAAGGATCTTAATAGTAAAAGTATTAATTATCCTTATAAAACTAGTCCAAATTTGATAAGTCTAATATCTGAAGTTATTTACGACAATTATAAACTGGACGAATCTAATTTCAAAATTATACAAAATATTGATAACATATAAAACTAACTCTAATGCAAGATATTGGAATTTCATAGCAAAAGGATGTCACACTAATCTATCAATTGAGAGTAAAACAAATCTTTTATGTTCTGTTAACTTAACATTTAATTTACAAGTATGGAAAATATTTACACGGAAATATATTCACAGGGCATTTATTACACCTGATAAACTAGTCAAATTGAATTCACTTGATAAATCCATTTGTTGGAGATGTTCTTTAAACTGTAAAGCTAAATGGTCTCATATTTTTTTGATTTTATTAATATAAAAATTCTGGGAAGAAATTACTATTTTTTCTCCAAGCTATATTCACAGATACCTTTATTTTAACCAAATCTTTAGTCCTCTTAAATGTCAATGATACTATTGGAATGAATAAAAAAGATCTATGCCTACTTTGGTCCATACTAGCTGTGGCAAGGAAATGTATAACTAGAAAGTGGAAGTCTTCACAAGAACCTACTCTGGAAGAATTCTTGAGACTGATGGAAGAAACAGCAACATTAGAAATCAAGGTGAAGGAATCGAGAATTTCAATTAAAACATGGACAAACAATCTTTGGGAAAAAATGTTAACTCTTATTGAGACATTAAAAATGAACCCTAAATAATTAATGTGTAACTTTATACTTTATTAATTGAATATTATACATTTTTGTTACTAATTTCATATATTTTATTAATTTTTTCCCTCCTTGGTCCAGGTCAATTGTACATAGTATATATAAAGGTTTATAATATTTGTTTATTGATGATTGTATTGTTAAACATTATATTATTTGGAAAATAAAAAATTATTTGAAAAAAAAAGATAACTAGTGCAGGTAATTGAGGGATTGTAGGTAATAAGGTACAATAATGAATGTTCTGCTAGTGTGGGTTAAAACACAAGAGCATCACATAAGACCAAAATAGTTACTGAACAGAAGGAGACAGCATATACCACAACTGAATCAGAGCAAGTGTAAAATAAGACTAACAAGTCTGAAATTTATGGATCATATTTTAACATCACAAGCAATGAAGCGAGACTTAGAGAAAGTCAGGGCTGTAGTGAAAATGCTAAAGCCAGAAGACAAACAGGTATTAATGAGATTGCCAGGAATGTTGCTTTGTCTTGTAAAGCTTATACCTAATATGTCTATGATAGATAGAAGTTAGCATAATGGTTAAGGTCTACACTTGTGCACAAGGTACAAGGTTCAATCCTGACCTCCAGCCAATGCCTGTTTGGAGTTTGCATGTTCTTCTTCTGTCTATGTGGGTTCCATGCTGAGTGTTTCCATCTCAAACTCACCAATGAATGGAGCTGCGGGCAGCAGCACAGACTCTACATGATGCCCTGTGGGGGGAAGATTTGCATTGACCAACCACTTTGGGCATCTATTGTGGTGAGTATTATCCTCAAGATAGGAGAACATGGATCACAGACTGCTTGCTGTGGCAGGGATGGCCACGTTATGGTGTAAAATATGGCTGTAGGGGATTTGGTCACCAAATGGGCATGGGTATTTGCCAGCCTACTCCGACCTACATCAGGGACCCTTGCTAATTGTGGTAGGGCTGTGTGTGCCCTTATTGGCCAGTGTGTGCCTGCCATAAAGTCCAACAGCCCTGGGTCAATAAGCTGCTGGCTGGTGTCCATTTGCCCAGCCTGATTTACCTGGGATAGCTCTGTTAAGCGAAAGCTAGATGTAAAACCAAAGAATTCCTACACTCAGTGTAGGTTCACTGACAGGATGGAGCTTGGAAGTGGATGACATGATAGTACAGAGGATGCTGGACATCCCATGTATCCAAGGGAAGGGTGGTACAGCAAAGGTACTTGGCTTGGAATCCAGAGCCTACTACTCAGGAGGAGGACAGGTTAGAAATGATGTTAGAAATATGTTGAGAGAGAGGCTTCAGAAGGCAGTAAGGGATGTCATCAAAATTAGTGACAGACTCATGGCAATTAGAGTCCAGTGTAATGATAGGACAGTATTCATAATATTCATAATCTCAACCTATGCAGCAAGGTTGTGATAGTGATGCATTTGCAGGACCTACTAGATAAGGACAACATGAACTGGTGTTGATGATGGGTGATTTGAATGCATATATCGGGACATACAGAACAGGATATGATAGCTGCCTCGGTCCACATTGGTGGGGGCAACAGGAATAAAGAAGGAGAGGATATTCTAGATTTCTGTCTGGCAAATAGCTTGATAGTAGCTGACACATGGTTCAGAAAGAGAGACAGTCATAAGATCACACACAAGAGTAACCAATATGCAACTTAGGTAGATATCCTCCTAGTAAGGAAAGGGCACTGGGGTAGAATTAGTGATTGCATCCCCAGTGAAACAATTGGCCCACAGCATAAACCATTGGTTGCCACCATAAATTGCAAGTAGTGGTCAAAGAAGGCTCTAAGTTCAACAGAGACCAAGCTGAAGACCTGGAAGGTGACTGGAGAGAAAGCACAACAGTTCAATCAATTACTCAGTGTTCTAGCACCCCAAGAAGAGGAGTGAATAGGTGGAGTGGAAGAAGAATGGCAGTGCCTCAAAACAGCATGTGTGAGGACTACAGAACAGATATGTAGCTAGTATGGAAATAAGGTACATATGGAAAGCTGGTGGTGCACTGCAGAAATCCAGGAAGCCATCAAAAGAAAGAAGGAGTGCAGGAAAATGTGGGAGATAGAAAAGATGGACCAGGCTAGAAAGTAATACTGGTTGGCTAACAAAGAAGCCAAGAAAGGAGTTGCAATAGCAAAGAACAGGGAATCAGAGCTACTCTACCAGCTTCTGGAAAGTTACTATGTGGCACAAAGAAACTATTTCAAGTTTCAAGTCAAAGAGAGAAAGATAAAGAAGATAGTCGGACACCCTTCATAAGGGATGCCAAGAACCACCAGAGGACATTAAAGGCAGATAGAAGGAGTTCCAGCTGCTTCTAAATGAAGAAAACCCCACAGACGCTGTACTGCCCCAGACATAGCGTACAATGAGAAAAGAAGAGGGGCCCACTTATGATGAGAAAAAAAGAGGAGCCCACCCTAGAAGAAGTAAGAATAGCACTAAGGAAAATGAAGTCAGGGAAAGCATCAGGCTCAGATGAGGTCACAGCAGATATGGTAAAGATGTTAATTGAGATAAGGGAGAAATGGCTCCTGAGGGTACTCATAACGGTGTGGAGAGAAAGACTTATCTCAGATGACTTGAGAATAAGAATACTCATGCCAGTATGCAAGAACAAAGAGGACATCTACAACTGTGGGCAGTACAGAGGTATCAAACTACTGTCACTTTCCATGAAAGTTCTGGAGAGGGTGATTGATAAATGGATATGCAGAGTAGTAGAAAGTAAGATGGGAGATGAGCAGTTTGGATTCATATCAAGATGCAGAGCAACTGACCCAATGTTTGCAGTCATACAGATAGTTGAGAAAAAGCTAGAGAAGAGGAAAGAGTCCAACAGGGAATTCCTAGACTTGGAGAAAGCATATGACAAGGTCCCAAGAAAACTGATTTGGGCAGTACTGTGGTGGTTCAAAGTCCCAGAAACATTGGTAGAATTAGTGTAGTTTATGCACCAGGACCCAATTTCTCAAGGGGTTCCTGTCAGAAGAACGAAGACGCATTATGTCTAATGCGTCTTTGTTGAACTGTAAATGTCAAAAATGCAAAATGATGAAGCGGCTTTTAAGCAAATTCTTTCCCTGAGAAAGAAGTCGCTTGACCGCTTCCATGACTTTGTCATCTTCGGCACTGTAGTGCGATCTTGGAGTTGGTATATTTAAGTAGGGGGGTGTGGGGGTGAACCCCCCACACTTAAAATAGTGTTTAGTGTATTTTTTTTTTTTTGGGAACAGCAAATTCTTTCCCTGGGAAAAAATTTGCTGTTCTGGCTGTTCGCTCTTTTTTGTTTTCATTCTTTTGTGGTCGATATAACAGTGTTCGATCTTTTGATCATTCACTGTTATAACATAGACCCTTGCTCAAGTATGCACAGGGAGTTTCTCAGTGGGTGTACATCATGGTTTAGCTCTGAGCCCACTGCTGTTCACACTGGTGATGGACAACATTAGCAAACAGGTCGGAGGAGACAGATCAACAAAGTTGCTGTATGTAGATGATATGGCATTACAGGCAGACTCTGAGCAAGAACTTCAGCAAAGGATAGGGGAATGGAATACAAAACTGAAGGCACATGGGATGAAACTAACCACAGATAAGACAGTGGTAATGGCAGCAAATTGGGAAAATCAGAAGAAGCTGAGAATAGAGATAGAAGGGAAGATAGTGGAACAGGTAAACAGCATCAAGTATCTGGGAGGGGTGGTTGAAGAGAAGGGTAGTCTGAATGAAGAGGTCAAAGCATGAATCAGAGGGGCTGCAGCCAACTGGCATAGAGTTTCAGGTGTAGTCTGTGACAGAAGAATGCCAAAGAAACTGAAAAGTAAGGTGTACAAGACAGTGGTGTGACCAGTACTACTGTATGGTACAGAATCCTGAGCAGTAAAGGCAGAACAGTTGAAGAAACTAGAAGTGATGGAAATTAAGTGCCTGATAAGGGTGGTAGGATGCATATTGTGGGACAGACAAAGAAATGAGGACATAAGAGCAGAATCCAAAGTAGCTCCAGTTGCAGGAAAGATCAAAGAGAACAGATTACGGTGCTTTGGACACATGCAGAAAAGCAGAAGACAATCTGGTGAGGAAGATTTGGGACAGACAGGAAGAAAGTAAGAGGAAGCAAAGAGATCTAGCAAAGAGGTGGATGGATTCCGTGAAAGATGATCTGCAACAGTCGTGCATGAGTGTTGAAGAAGGCAGGAGTGTGGCACTGAATATGAGAGAGTTAGTGACAGTTAACACAATACCCTGACCCCATGTAGAAAAAAATGGGAAAAAGGGGGCTGATGAAGATGATGATCACCAACAAGGATTCATAAAAGACATAAGTACTCATACAGGTTTACACACCCTTACTTAGGGGTGGTTGATGAATGAAGAGGTCAAAGCTAGACTCAGAGGGGCTGTTTCCAGTCAGGTGTAGTGTATGCCAGAAGAATGCCAAAGAAACTTGTAGATCAATGTGTTTGTATGTATATTTAAGAAACTATCTGAGGGCTTGCACAAGTGTATACATACTGAGAACATGCGAGCCTGACTGCCATTTTATAGTAAGCTGTTGAGATGTAAGCATGTATGTTTGTAAGGTCTGTCAATTAATCAGTTTGTTTATATTTTATGATGCTATCTATCCTGATGTGTTTCTATTTAATAAAGCATTTAAACAAATGACCCCCCTGTTTGTCTTCTATGTTAGATAAGGACAAGCAACATGGTGTCAGAAGAGGCATATCTAAAAGAGCATGGTGTCAAATAAGGCATGGCTAAAACGATTTGTTGCCAAAAAGAGTTGCAGTTTATCCAACTTAAGTCCAAAAGGCACCCGGTTGATATTGGAGGAATATAGAGGAGTGAATCATCCCTACTGCACATATAATTCACAAAACAGGTCAGAAACGAATTTCAGATGTTAAAACTTGCTCAAATAATTTCTTATTTGCAAAATATGAAACAAAGCCTACAGAACACTCTAAATGAAATTTAGATAAACTGGCATGTCCACTATTGACCGAAATATTCAAATTACTATGTAAAATGTTTGAAATAAAGTCTCAATTGAATAAAATGAATAAAATAAAAGGGAATGACAACATATTTCACTAAGCATGTATTTTCCGTATTAATTAAACATATCTGAGTTATCAGAAGTGTATGAAGTGTTTGTATGTTTGTGCAGTATTACAGTAAAATTACTTTGCAAGATAGAAGCATTTCAGGGCATATTTTGCAAAGTACAGCATTTCAAAGATCTTATTGTGCATTTAAATGTTATTATGAGCTCTCACAACACAGCTTGTTCATATATAGTTACAAGAGCCATATTTTTCAGTGTGTTTGTGTATACTTTGTTGGCATGGCAGATGGATTTCGAAAACCCAATGCACTTATGTTTGACAATAATATTGCAGAGAACTGGAGAGTGTTTGAGCAAGAGTATGACATTTTCATACAGGCTGCAATCTCTGATAAAGATGACTGTACAAAGGTATTCATTATACTTAATTTAGCTGGGTCATATGCCATTGAAAGGGAATGTTAATTTGTGTATGCACCTGCTGTCTTTGCAGAAGCGGGGGAATCCCATCATATTGTTGTACTGGCTAAGTCAAGGGTAGACCCTTAGTGCTTAAAACATAAATTTAGAGAAATTTGTAACCCCCAGACAAACATTACAATGGAAAGGCACTTATTTTACACAAGGGGATCAGAAGTCTGGTGAAACTTTTGCAGCATATATAACAGTCCTGAGAAATAAGGCTAAAATGTGCAAATTTGATAAAAGACAGACTTGTATGGTATTAAGGATGATACTGTGAGAAAGACTTTGCTTAGTGACAGTGATTTAACTTTGAATAAGGCCATTGAGGTTTGTCAGATATGCGAGCTCACAGAAAAGCACAAAAATATGCTTACAAATGAGAAATGCATGTTTCCAGTAACTTCCAGAGCTCATGTTGATAGTATGCAGCATGCGGTTAAAAGAAACAGGGCCAAACACATGGCAGCAACTGTAGCCCCTGCAACACTCACAGGTAAACCCCAGAGCTTTCCAGCAGGTTGCAGAGTTCACAGAGTCTCAGTGGAGCATCAGAGTCAGCAAACTCAAAGCATGGGCCCCCACCTAGTTTCATTTCCAACTGCCATAATTGTAGTGGAAGTCATGAATCTAAAAGGGAAAAATGTTTATCGTTTGGCCAGCAATGCTGCAAATGCAATAAGTGGAATAATTTAAAAAGGTTTTGTAAATCAAAGGGCACACATTCTTTTATTAAAAGGGAACATTCAAAGAAATGAGTTGATCAGTTAGAAAGCCACAACCCTACTTTTTATGTTGATAGTGTGTCAGTGCTTCATAAAACAATCAATGCAGTAGATTTAAGGGCAAAGAATGAATTATTTTGTACTGTTCAGATAAATGGAAAACCCCACAGAGTTCAAAGTTGACACAGATTCCATGTGCAATGTTATGTCTGCAGAAACATTTGCTAGAGTATGTGGTGGTAAAAGGCTTGATTTGGCAAAGTGTGCAAAGCTTTTTGCTTATGATGGTGAAGAAATTAAGATTGAAGGCTCAGTAGTGCTTTCATGTTACTCTGCTGGGAGAAGTTATGACTTGTTATTTTATGTGGTCAAGAGGCACGTACAGTCATTATTAGGACTCAGAGACAGTTTGAAAATGGGACCGCTTTCATTTAATAAGGACGTCCATCATGTTAGTTTGAAAGACCACTACTGTAATTTCACCCAACACATTTTTCCAGCTATGCTGATCTTTTCAAAGACAAACTAGGCAAGCTTCCAGTTGTGTACTCCATGAAGTTAGATCCAGATGTCAGTCCAGTTATCAGGCCAGCCTGGAAAGTTCCAGTAGCTATGCAGAACAGAGTTAAAGCCGAGCTAGATAAAATGGTGCAAATGGTGCAACAAGGTGTCATTTGTCCAGTAGATGAACCTACTAAATGGGTATCTTCCATGGTGGTAGCTCATAAGAAAAGCTCAGATGACATCAGGATATGTATTGCTCCATAAAATTTGAACAAAGCACTAAAAAGACCTGATCATCCAATGTGCACAGTTGAAGAAGTCGCTGCCCTTATGCCAAATGCCACTGTTATTGCTGTTTTGCTTGACAAGAAATCCTCTTTGCTAACAATGTTCAGTATTCCATTTGGCAGGTACAGATTTTTGAGAATGCCATTTGAGATAAATTCTGCAAGTGAAGTCTTTCAATGTGCAATGGAGCAAATGTTTTCTGGGTATCCTTGTGCTATTATAGTAGATGACATACTGGTAGGAGGTAATGGTGAAGCTGAGCATGACAGAAACCTCAGAAAAGTTCCGAAAAGAGCACATCAAGTGAATCTTAAGCTCATTCCACAGAAATGCAAGTTCAGGCTATGAGAAGTCACTTATGTTGGTCATTTATTTACCGGTTCAGGCCTACAACCACACACTTCTAAGCAAACAGCCATTCTTGAGATGCCAGCTCCAGGCAATGTTCAAGCTCTGCAATGTTTTCTTAGCATGGTTAACTACCTAGGCAAGTTCATTCCAGACTTGAGTCAAATATCAGCATCACTCAGAGAGTTGACATGTAAATATGTATCCTGGTCTTGGTTAGAACAGCACCAAAGAGCATTTGATGTCCTGAAACAGAGAACTGCCAGTCCACCAACTCTCAGATACTATGATGTTCATAAACCAGTTACTCTTTCATGTGATGCTTCAAAATTTGGTTTAGGTGCAATCATTCTACAAGAAAACAAAAAAAAAAACAATCCAGCACAAAACAACTCAGATCCTCTGATAAGCTCCTTCTACGCGTCACTAGGTCTAATAACTTCCATGGTGACTCTTTATATTGTAATAATATCTCCAGGTTATAGAACATGAATGCAGCCAATACTATCCACTGCTAACTCTCATATATTTAAAACAGTTCTCAAGTCTAACCTGTCCAAATCATGGCTCTGCACCTGTTTTAAACCTGGATGAATATTAATACTATCTAGTAATACTATTTATAGTTCTAATTTCTATCTGACTCATCTAATACTTACTTTTCCTACTAAGATACATTCACTTTTTTCTCTCTCTCCCGTAACCTTTTTACCCTTTCTTTTGCTCACTAACTCAGACTTATAACTTTTCTTTTGTCACTATTTAATCAAATACTATGTTTTAACACTCCCTTTGTCTACTTTTTTAAACCAAATAAGCTATCATTAACTTCTTAATATATACTGACTTGCACCTATTCTTTTGTTTGTTTGTTTGTTTGTGTCTTTCGGCTTTTCCCGGTTAGGGGTCGCCACAGTGGAACTCTGGTCCGCTAATGATTGGTAGTTGATTTTTACGTGCCGAGTTACCAGCCCTGATGCACAACCTTCAACGAAGGTATGCCCATTCATGCATGTCTCCACGCAGAAGACGCTATAGCTGAGAATCGAACTGGACAGCGTCTTACTGTGAGGTGACAACGCTACCATAGCACCACCACTGCTGACTTGCACCTATTCTAATATAGTTAATTTTCCTTATTACTGTATTACTTTATTATATTGTACTAAGTTTGAATTTTTGTATGTACAACCTATGAGTGAATTAACCAATTATTGCAATCTACCCTGTTTTTATATATTTTACTAATACTTATTTCAAATATCTGTATATTTTATATTTTATGTAATACTGTTTGAATGTAAAGTATGATTGTAATGTGGGGCTTTTCCCCCTGGGCCTCCAATGAAAAAGGGTTAACAGCCCAGTAGGACTATCCCACTAAACAAATATGAAATAAAATAAATAAATAAATAAGAGGGTCAACCTGTTGCCTATGCATCGAGAACTCTTATCCAAGCTGAAATGCAGTATCCTCAGATTGAGAAAGAGCTTTTGGCAATTTTGTTTGCATGTTCAGAGTTCCATGATTATATTTATGGTAGACCTATCCAGATCGAAACATACCACCAACCTCTAGTCACTATTTTGAGAAAACCTATGCACACAGCTCCAGCCAGATTGAAACATATGATGCTTAGATTGCAAAAGTATAATTTCACTCTTGTCTACAAGAAAGAAACTTCTTTATCTTGCTAGTACATTGTCCAGATTACCCAGAAACACCACAGAACAGCATGAGAATGAGAACCTTAATTTTGAAGTCATGGCAGTAAGACTTTTTCTTCCACACATCTTGATGAGTTGAGAAATCACACAGTCACAGATCGAGTTTTACAAAGCCTCAACCACTTTATAAATCATGGATGGCCGTCATAGCAATCTAGTTTGCCTCAAGAAGTGCAACGTTATTTTCCATACAGAGATGAGATTTCGTCTGACAATGGTATCATTATGAAAGGTCCAAAAGTAATTGTTCCAAAATCCTTGCAACAAGATTACATTACTATCTTGCATCGTGGTCACCCAGGAGCAGACTCTACCTAAAGAAGGACGAGAAGTGTAGTATTTTGGCTTTCTAAGTCACATCAACAGAAAAAGCCACTTCAGCTAAACCAGATTCCTGATCTACCTTGGTTGACAGTAGCCACTGATATTTTAGAATGGAATGGTTAACATTACTTGGTGTTAATAGACTCTTATTAAAACTGGTTTGAGATTGACCTACTTCCTAATCTAGCATCCAATACTATCATCACTAAGATGAAGCATCATTTTGTAGTCCATGGAAGTCCATACAAAGTTATTTCTGACAATAGAAGATGGTTTACAAGCCAACAGTTCAAAAGATTTGCCAAAGAGTGGGACTTTACTCATGTCATGAGTAGCCCAGATATTCACAGTCAAATGATTTGGCAGAACGTGCAGTTCAAAGTGCAAAGCAGTTACTAGAGAAGTCGAAATGAGTCAGTAGTGATGTTTTTCTGAATCTCTTGAATCTTAGAAATATTCCTCATGATAAACATCTTAGTTCCAATGCCCAGAGACTTCTGTCGAGACAAACCAGAACCACATTACCAATTATTAGTCAGTTGTTGGTTCCATGTGTCAAGAACAACAGGTCATTGAAAACCAATCTGCTGAAGAAGCATTTAACCCAGAGGTCCTACTATGATAAGATCAGCAAACCGCTCAATCCATTATGAGGAGAAGTGGTAAGGATGCAGATGTCCAAAGGATATGATCAGATTGGAGTCATGAAGAATATTTGTTCAGAGCCGAGATTGTATGTTGTGGAATCACAAGGAGTATAGTTTAGGAGCAATCAGAAACACTTGATGCCAGAGTCTGAGCCTATACAACAGCACATAGCCGGTGAAAAAGACTTTTTGTTTCAGAGTGAGTTGGTCGATGCTCCACTTCCAGAGAATATTCTCATTCCTGTGATGAATCCATAAATTCCTGATATGAATTGTTCACCAAAGACTGTCCCTGTTGCTAAATCCAGGTTATGTTATGAGATTCAGTCACATCTCCAGACCCTGTTATAAATACATGGCAACTTGGACATGAACATTGTGTCTGTTTCTAATGTCTATAGTAATGCATGTCTAACTCAAATGTTATTTTCAACTAAGGGCAATGTTTTTAAGAGGGAGGATGTAGACCAATATGTGTGTATGTATTTTTAAGACGCTATCTGAGGGCTTGCACAAGTGTATAAATACTGAGCACGTGTGAGCCTGACTGCCATTTTGTAGTAAACTGTTGAGACTATACCCAGATTTGCTCTGAGTTATTGCATAATGGCACCTCCTATACTAGCCAACAGATATAGCCAACATACTGGCCAACAGATTCAGTGTCAACTTTACCCCTCCCCCAAGGGCCCTATAACAATACCAGAAGAAAGCCTGGTACTCAACATTTCTGAGGCACAGGTAAATGCTGCATTGTCCAAAGCAAAGAATACAGCATCCATGGGACCTGATAATATCCCTAGCTGCATCCTACATGAGCTACAAAGCGAACTGGCACCATATCTGTGTGCCCTGTTCAATCACAGCCTTACATCAGGCTATGTCCCTGGCACACTGCTACAGTCATCCCATGCCATAAAATGGGAGCAACTACAGACCCTGGGAACTATTGCCCCATTAGCCTGATGAGTCTGGTATGCAAAGCTATGGAGTGCATCATCATGGACCTGCTTAACAAAGATATAGGCAATCTCCAAACTCTTGACCCCACATAGTTTGGCTTTGTCCAGGGGAGATATTGCCTGCTGAACCTGGTTGACTTCTTTGAGGCAGTCACCAAGGCTGTGGATGAGGGTAAGGCAGTACATACAGCCTACCTCGACCTGGCCAAGGCCTTTGATACCATTCCCCACTCAGGTATCACTGATAAACTCACCACACTAGGCATCGATCCTTACATCACTAGGTGGGTTGCAAACTGGTTCACAGATAAGACCCACAGAGTGAAAGTTGGGGATTCCAAGTCAGACTGTCGATCAGCCATGGTCCCTCTCCTGTTTGGCATCTACTTCTCAGATGTCCAGGCCAACACAGAAGGACTCTGGTTGACCAAGTTCAAGGATTACTGCAAGCTAGGAGTCATTATCAACTCCCTAGGTGATGCAGACAGCCTACAAAAGGGCATCTCTGAGACCAGTGACTGGTGTTGGAACCATAGCCTGAAGCTTAACGCCAAAAAATGCATTATCATCCCCTTTGGAAAAAACTCAGTTCCTATGAATTTCCACATTGATGGGAGCCTACTGAACACTAAAGAAATCTGGGCACCAAGGTCAACAGCCACCTCACCTTCGACCACGACATTGCCACTGTGGTCAGAAAGTCCTTCTATGTGGCACATTTTATAACCAAAGGTTTCACATCCAGGAAGAAAGAGGTCATCATCCCTCTCTACTCATCCCTCATTAGACTAGTCATCGAATATAGCGCCCGTTTGGAATGTACCTAATCAGATGCCTACAACAGCTGGATAGGCCACATAAGTGCTTCACAAAAAGGATCCTAGGCCTTAAACACGTCTTACATGAACAGACTCAAAAAACTTCAGCTGTTCTCAGTCTCTTATAGTCTACTTAGAGGTGATCTCTGCTTGACTTACAAAGCCATGTCCGACCCAGCCCTACTTGAAATGCTACACCTAAAGAAATCCCAATCTCCCCATGCCACACACTCCAGAGATCACAAGCTCATTACCACAATTAACAGAACATGCTGGAGGATAGGTTCATCTCCCAAAGACTGCCCATACTCTGGAATAAGCTTCCCATTAATGTCAAGCAGAGCACCTCGCTGGCCCTCTTCAAGAGAAATCTTGACGAGTGGATGGGTAACAGAATGTTCACTCCAGGGATCGTTCCAGTTGCCCTACTGGAATCGGGCACTGTGAACCAACACTGGGTGGCACGGTACATGGGCAATTTATTTGGACTCGGCTTGTAAAGGCTCCAGGGCCATTAGTCTAGTACACACCTATGAACCTATGTAAGCATGTATGTTTGTAAGGTCTGTCTGTTAATCAGCTCATTTATATTTTATGATGCTGCTATCCATCCTGATGTGATTCTATTTAATAAAGCATCTAAATGAACTATCCCACCTGTTTGTCTTCTATGTTAGAGAAGGACGAGATACAAAACTGAGACATCTAGTATGGTATAGCCATTTGTGTTACTTATGTTGATATTCAGGGTTTTGGTATGTCCTCGTGGGGTCCAATGAGCAATCTATTGTTTTTGTTCAACTGTTGAGGACTGTAAAACTATGTTGCAATTTCTGTTGTAGTGAACTTAGTTGCCTACCAGATTCCAAGAGGATGATATTATCAGTGAGCATAATTATGTTGGGGTAAGAGAGGTCATAGGAAAGGTCGTAAATAAATAGTGAAAAGAGCAGTGGACTTAGAACTGATCCTTGCGGGACACCTGTACTTGAGCCATAAGAAGAGAGTTGCTTTTCTGCATTTACCTGAAAGTGTCTGTTAATCATTTTAAGTAGCTTAAAGTAATAACACACTAGCTGAAGATAAAAACTTGTTTTATTACCAAACAAATAAAATAGGTAAGTGCTTTCACTTCTGCTTCATCAGATCATATGTATATATATATATATATATATATATATATATATATATATATATATATATATATATATATGAGCTGGAAGCCGTGGTGGTGCAGCGGTAGCGTTGTCACTTCACAGCAAGAGGTTCTCCCGTTTGATTCTTGGCTGGAGCACCTTCTGTGTGGAATCTGCATGTCCTCCCCATGGTCGAGTGGCATTCAAAAGACATGCATGAATGGGCGTGCCTTTGTTGAAGGTTGGGCGTCGGGCTGGCACCTTGGCACTGTAAAAATCAACTGCCAATCAACACTGGACTGGCGTTCCACTGTGGCAACCCCTAACTGGGAAAAACCGAAAGAAGAACAACAAAAATATCTTCAGCTAGTGTGTTATTCCATTTGTCGTTTTGTAGTAAAAACACTCAAAAAATCCAGACAACCATCAATAAAATATGTAAATGTGTTTGTTTTTTCCATCAGAACAAAGATCTCATCAATGCCAATGTCTGGAATAATTTAAATGGTTACCTACCAATGAATAAGCAATTATTTTGCTGGCTTTCCAGATCTAGAAAATCTTGAAACTCAACCATTGTCCTCCAATGAAGAAAGTATTTGAAATTAAGCAACAGAGCTACTCCCCTAAGAGGACACACAGAGGAATCACTAACCCTTATATGGCCCAGATTCAAAACAACAGTTTGTGAAAGGACTTTTGCTAGACTAGCTCCCGCTATGTAGGGAAAAATACCAATAAATATTAGACAAAAAATACCCTATGCAACTTAAAGTGAGTTGAAAAATGCCATGCTCATAGATTCACTGTGTAACTCCTTCAAGGACATTGACTAATTCTCACTTCTTGCCCTGCTTAACTTATAATGCCCTGAGTTATGTTTATCTCACTATGTACGCCAATTCAATATATCTTGAACTGTTCAAACATATAATTCATCTGTATAAATCTCGTTTTTTCTTTTCCTTTTCCATAACCCTTGATCATGCAGATTAATAATGCAATTCCCCTACCCCACACCGACTTTTACACTCAATTCTCTAGATGTTTACACATTTCAGTATGGATCTGTGTCAACATTTAGCTTTTGATCTCCTTCTCTTCTTGTAGTCCTGTTTCCACTCTTCTACAACTAACGTATCTTACTTTCTCTCCTGCAATCCCCCTTTTATTACTTTTCCTTCTTTCACAGCTGCTACTTTTTATGTTCACCTAGATGCCTAGTCTATGTTGAATCTGTAATGACTGTATTTCAAATATTGTTTGTACTCACTAGGGATCTGCTATAATCTATATTTTCTTTCAGTAAATATGTTTTTGGAGCTTTTCTCACTGGGCCTGCTGAAAAGGGTTCTTGCATGATCCAGTTGGACTGTCCTGGTAACCAAATACAAATAAATAAATACATTTTAAATCTTGCTTTAACCGTGCCTGACTATATGTATTATGTAACGTATTGCATCATTTGTATGTATTCTTGTTTTTCTCAATGGACCAGGTTGTGGCTGAAAACAGTCCACTGACCAGCCCACCTACTGACCCGCTTATCCCTTTATCGAAATGTAATAAATACAAATAAATGCAAAATTAAATAAACAGATATTATGACAAGTGGTGTAGGAAGTGCAGTGAAGTCTATAATTTTGAGAAAGCTAATACTTTATGTTCTTATATCAGATAATCATCTGTGTTTCATCAGTATTGCATTTAG
This sequence comes from Protopterus annectens, assembly GCF_019279795.1. Classification (NCBI taxonomy): domain Eukaryota; kingdom Metazoa; phylum Chordata; order Ceratodontiformes; family Protopteridae; genus Protopterus; species Protopterus annectens. The sequence goes on from NC_056729.1 coordinate 1,568,523,929, forward strand.
AAGGTTTGAACAGCAGTGGGAGTTCAAGCATGTCACCACATGTGAAATTAATCGCTCATATGGAGAAGTTAGTTTCAGGAATATGCTTGTATGTTTGAAATTCTACAGCTCTCTGTGGACAGTGGAGTGCATTCTGCCACTAAACATTTGGATTTTATAAAGGATCTGAAACAAGAAGCCCAAGAGATATTAAATCTCAAACAGCAGGAGGTCTTAAGTTCCACAGGATAGCCTTTCAATCAACCACCATGAACAGCCTAAGAGTACAAAGGAAGGGATAGCTATAACCTTTTTAATGCATGTCTAACTCCAATGTTATTTTCAACTAAGGCCAATCTTTTTAAGAGGGAGGCTGTAGATCAATATGTGTGTATATATTTTTAAGAAGCTATCTGAGGGCTTGCACAAGTGTATAAATAGTGAGCACATGTGAGCCTAACTGCCATTTTGTAGTAAGCCGTTGAGACTATACCCAGATTTGCTGTGAGTTATTGCACTATGGCACTTCTTATAATAGTCAATAGATATAGCCAACATACTGGCCAACAGATTCAGTGCCAACTTTACCCCTCCCCCCAAGGGCCCTATCACAATACCAGAAGAAAGCCTGGTACCCACCATTTCTGTGGCACAGGTAAAAGCTGCATAGTCCAAAGCCAAGAATGTAGCATCCATGGGACCTGATAATATCACTGGCTGCATCCTACATGAGCTACAAAGCGAACTGGCACCATATCTGTGTGCCCTGTTCGTTTACAGCCTTACCTCAAGCTATGTCCCTAGTGAATGGCGCACTGCTACAGTCATCCCACTCCATAAAGTGGGAGCAACTACAGACCCTGGGAACTATTGCCCCATTAGCCTGATGAGTCTGGTATGCAAAGCTATGGAGCGCATCATTATGGATCTGCTTAACAAAGATATAGGCAATCTCCAAACTCTTGACCCCACACAGTTTGGCTTTCTCCAGGGGAGATCCTGCTTGCTGAACCTGGTTGACTTCTTTGAGGCAGTCACCAAGGCTGTGAATGAGGGTAAGGCAGTGCATACAGCCTACCTTGACCTGGCCAAGGCCTTTGATACCATTCCCCACTCAGGTATCATTGATAAACTCACCAAACTAGGCATCAATCCTTACATCACTAGGTGGGATGCAAACTGGCTTACAGACAGGATCCACAGAGTGAAAGTTGCAGATTCCAAGTCATACTGTCGATCAGCCATGAGTGGAGTCCCACAGGGCTCAGTCCTGGGCCCTCTCCTGTTTGGCATTTACTTCTCAGAAGTCCAGGCCAACCCAGAAGGAGTCTGGCTAACCAAGTTCACTGATTACTGCAAGCTAGGAGTCATTATCATCTCCCCAAGTGATGCAGACATCCTACAAAAGGGCTTCTCTGAGACCAGTGACTGGTGTCGGAACCATGACCTGAAGCTTAATGCCAAAAAATGCATTATCATCCCCTTTGGAAAAAACTCAGTTCCCATGAATTACCACATTGATGGGAGCCCACTGAACACTAAAGGGGCCATAAGAGATCTGGGCACCAAGGTCGACAGCCACCTCACCTTCAACCACTACATTGACACTGTAATCAGAAAGTCCTTCTATGTGGCACATCTTAAAACCAAAGGGTTCACATCCAGGAAGAAAGGGGTCATCATCCCTCTCTACTCATCCCTCATGAGATCAATCATCGAATATAACACCCATTTGGCATGTACCTCACCAGACATCTACAACAGCTGGAGAAACCACAAATGTACCTCACAAAAAGGATCCTAGGCCTTAAACACATGTCCTACATGGACAGACTCAAGAAACTTCAGCTGTTCTCAGTCTCTTATCGACTACTTAGAGGAGATCTCTGCTTGACTTACAAAGCCATGTCCGACCTAGCCCTACTTGAAATGCTACAGCTAAATAAATCCCAATCTCCCCACGCCACACACTCCAGAGATCACAACCTCATTGCCACAATTAACAGAACATACTGGAGGGACAGGTTCATCTCCCAAAGACTGACCATACTCTGGAATAAGCTTCCCATTAATGTCAAGCAGAGCACCTCACAGGCCCTCTTCAAGAGAAATCTTGACGAGTAGATGGGCAACATAAAGTTCACTCCTGGGATCATTCCAGTTGCCCTACTGGAAGTGCGCACTGTGAACTCACATTGGGTGGCACGGTACATGGGCAATTTTTTTGTACTTGGCTTGTAAAGGCTCCAGGGCCATTAGCCTAGTACACACTTATGAACCTATGTAAGCATGTATGTTTGTAAGGTCTGTCTGTTAATCAGCTCATTTATATTTTATGATGCTGCTATCCATCCTGATGTGATTCTATTTAATAAAGCATCTAAATGAACTATCCCCAATGTTTGTCATCTATGTTAGAGAAGGCCGAGATACAAAACTGAGACATCTGGTACGGTATAGCCATTTGTGTTACTTATGTTGATATTCAGGGTTTTGGTATGTCCTCGTGGGGTCCAACGAGCAATCTATTGTTTTTGTTCAACTGTTGTGGACTGTGAAACTATGTTGCAATTTCTGTTGTAGTGAGCTTAGTTGCCTACCAGATTCCAAGAGGATGATATTATCAGTGAGCATAATTATGTTGGGGTAAGAGAGGTCATAGGAAAGGTCGTAAATAAATAGTGAAAAGAGCAGTGGACTTAGAACTGATCCTTGCGGGACACCTGTACTTGAGCCATAAGAAGAGAGTTGCTTTTCTGTATTTACCTGAAAGTGTCTGTTAATCATTTTAAGTAGCTTAAAGTAATAACACACTAGCTGAAGATAAAAACTTGTTTAATTACCAAACAAATAAAATAGGTAAGTGCTTTCACTTCTGCTTCATCAGATCATATGTATATATATATATATATATATATATATATATATATATATATATATATATATATATATCTTCAGCTAGTGTGTTATTCCATTTGTCGTTTTGTAGTAAAAACACTCAAAAAATCCAGACAACCATCAATAAAATATGTAAATTTGTTTGTTTTTTCCAGCAGAACAAAGACCTCATCATTGCCAATGTCTGGAATAATTTAACTGGTTACCTACCAACCATTGTGCAGTAGCTCAGAGCAAATCTGGATAATGCCGTGGAGATTCTTTACATAACTATAGAAGGCCTTGTGGTTTTCTTTACTATCTCCCACAATTCTGTTTTCATAGCTAGCTTTAGAGGATTTGATGAGGGATCTCAACTTTCTGTTGAGGCTGATAAGGAAGTTTTTCCAGTCTTGGGACTTCACCTTATTCCACATCAGTTTCCTCCTTCTGTTGTAGAGTTTGTTTATGGCAGGGGACCACCAGATTGGCTTCCTTTTTTGGAGGAGAGTATCTTGGTTCTGTTGGGTATGGTGAGATCCATGCATTTGTGTACATGTTTGTACAGTGCATTGGTGTATGATTCAGCAGTCATGCAACTGATCTCCATTTGGGTGGGTGCCTTGAAGTTAGCACCTTTGGGTTTAGGAGCCCAAAGTTAACTTTCGAGAAGTTTTTCACGGAGGTTACCTTTGCGGAGGTAGGGTGGGGTGGGAGGGATGTGGTTTTCCAAGGTGATTAGTTTGTAGTTGGATATAACCAGGGAGAAGTTGACTATTAGTGTAGAGAAACAGTCACTCATGTTAGTAACGACCAGGTCAAGGAAGTTGCTACCTCTAGTGGGGATAAGAACGATCTGGTCCAGGGCATGGCAATTATTGAATTCCAGGAAATAATTGGCAAGTGTATTGGTACATGAGTAGTTTTCCCAGTTAATGGAGAGGTAGTTGAAGTCACCCAGTATGAGAGTGTTAGGTTGGACCCTAATATTCTCCAGGGTGCTTAGGAACATGGAGTGTGAGTCTTGGGACATGATTGGGGACTTATAGAAGGCTATGACCTGAATTGCTGTCTTACACAATGTTAGCTGCACCTGTAGTATCTCAGATGAGTTGTGTTGGGCTACTAGTCTGGAGGTGTGTGCATCCTTTATGAATATGGAAACACCACCGCCTTTGGAGCTTCGGTCCAAGTTCTGGGGCCGAAAGGTGTGGAATGACTTATAGCCTGGTTGTGTAGGGGTGCTTTCTGCTGCCTTGAACCAGGTCTCTGTTACAGCACAAATTTCAATGTTCTCTATTTTAAGGAGTACCTCAAGCGAGTGCATTTTGAGATTTAGACTTCTAGCATTGAGCAGCATGACCCTCAGATTGCATTTGTTTGTAGCTGTTTTGGTGGTGATTTGTTCTTTGGAACACTGCCTAAAAAAGGCACTATAGGGGTGGCAATAGCCTCGGCCAGTATCCAGAAGCCCAGAGGTGACAGGTGCAGGCCATCTCTGGCAAAGCATCGAGGTCTGTCAATCATGTCATCCCAGGCAGACAGATACTGGATCCTCTTAGAATGACACCAGAAACTTAACCAATTGTTGAAATCAATTATTTTCTGCTTGTACTGTGATATCATTCTGGGTAGTGGTAGGATACTGCTCAGGGCTAGGGTCATACCCACCTGGGCTACATAATCCGAGAGCTCCTCCATGTCTCTTTTCATGTAATCCAGTGAGGTATTTCTCAGGTCATTCACACCCACATATACAATGACAGAGCCATATTTGTACCTGTTGTTGAGTGCATGCGTTATGTGGTGGATCCTGGTGCTTGACAGGCAGCTGACTGTTACTTTCTCCTTATTCACCCTAGTAAGTGAGACATCAGTGTGCCTCACTATTGAGTCACCTATGACTAGTATGTTGGGCATGCTGTTTTGCCTTAGGGGTTTTGGTTGAGTGGCACACTGTTTAGGAGAGTTATGTGTCTCATGATTAGTGTTGTGTTGTGGTGGTCGAGTGTGTTTCTGCCTTGGAGGTCTCTTCTGTTTGGGTAGATTTTTATTGAGAGCCTCCATGAAGGTGGGTGTGTGGTTTGTGTTTTTATGTGAAGGCAGTGCTGGTGTGTGTTCTGGAGGGCTATGTGTTCCATGCGGTGTGATGCAAGTGTTGACCTTGTCCTCTTGACCAGCTATTCCGGTTTTGGCTGGAGAGTGCGTAGCTTCCAGTTTGGATATATAAGTGCATCTGTCACAAGTCTGAATGTTGGGAGGTAAGAGGAGAGGGTTGTCAGTGTACATGAGGCAGTTGCTACATTGCCTCAGGATGCCCAAGTTCATCAGGTTAATAGGAGAATGCACATGGAACTGACATTTCAGTATGTATGCCCTTGTGGAAATTTTTCCCCTCACTATAGTGATCCTGTAACCAGCAAAAAATGGATCTCAGTTCTGAACACAGACTGCAAGATATGTACAAGAATATGGGTGGCTTGAACATGATCCTTAATCACTCAATTAGTTTGACAGGACAGAAAGTGGGTCTTATTCTCAGTGAAGAGATGAGAGTAGATTACAGTGGTCAAACCTCTCAACTAATTTTTGTGTAAATCAGCCATCCTCTTTTGTAGACAGTGAGAAGACATTTTAATTGACAATAAAGTGATGCTGTTATGACAGTCTTTGCTTACATGATGGAATAGTTTACATGCTAATGGCCTACCATGAGAGAACTCAGGTGTGCGTTAAGGTTAGTTGATCATCTTGGAAAACTATGACTTATGAGACAGAGATGTCCACTGTCACCATTAATCTGCTTTGGATAAAGGCCCCTTGAATACTCTGTTTCCTTTTGTATGGCACTTTGAAGGCAGATGTACCATAGCACAGTCCTTTTCTCTGGGTACTCTGCAGGCAGATAATTTAGCCTAGCTCTTTTATCTTGGTAGTTTAAGGGGAGATACCTTAGAATAGCCCTTTGGTCTGGCAGATACCTTAGCAAGCATGCCCCATGATGGTGCATAAATTGTTGATCATTAAAACCATACTAATGCATAAGAGTTTATACTCCTTGGTCTCAACATGAGTATACTCCCACTTGGGCTATTAGGAGATGGATGGGGGTGATGAGTATATTTTTCTGAGATCTTTTTTCTCCAATTTTGTGCTTTCAGATTATTGTCAGATAAAAAGAACTCCTGGAAACATATTCGGTAGTAGCTTTTCCTATGAGTAACTTCTGCATATATTTGATTTGAAGTATTTGGATTTATGTGCATTGAACAGGGAAGTGTGGACTGAGGTTAAGGGCAAATTACTTTTTCACTGATGCCTAAAGGACAGAGAGTTGGCATCTTTTTACTGCCTTTCATTAGGAGGCATCCTTTGATCTCCCAAGGATCATGAGTTTGCACCCCTCCTGCAATGATTCAAGCAGCATCTTCTGTGGCTGTGCAATCCAATCTAGAAGTTTCAGTTATTTGCACATTCTGAACAGCATTAGGCAGATGTTGTTCTGGCATCATGGGCATGGATCTTCCTAAGGTCTCTGTTATCCTCTGCTCTGCTTGTCAAGGTGGTTTCATGTATAGCGAGAGCTTCCTTTGCTTCCCGTTTCTAAGCATACTTGTCTGAGGCAAGATAATAATAGGTGTTTATGCTAATAGAGAGAGGTCATGCACACTTGCATTAGTCCTTGTAGTGCAGTTTGGGTCACCCTTTCTGCCTCTTTCCAGACTCCAGCTCTCCAAAAAGGAGGCCTTTCGGTATTTGGCCATCCATCATACACAAGGCATGACCAAACCAGTACATATTCCTCTGTTTCAGGAGGGTGAACATGGAGGTGGTGCCTGTCCTCTCAAACACTACGCTTCTGGGGAAATTGTCCTGTCATGAGATACCAAGTATGCGCCAGAGGCAGCACATATGGAGTATGTTGAGTCAGTGCTCCTGTTTTGAATGCAAAGTCCATGTTTCACTGTCATACAGTAATGTGCTCAAAACACAGGCTGTGTAAATCTGCACCTTGATGTGTACAGTGGATTTATTACTAGCCCATACCCTCTTTGACAGCCTGGAAAACATTGTGGTGGCTTCTACAATATACTTGTTAATCTTGCTATCAAACCACAAGTTATCCAAGATCATAGAGGCTAGGTACATGAACTCATGGGTGGCCTCCAGCTCATAGTCACTCACTGTGATTGATGACTCATTGTCCACAATTTTTGCCCATCACCTGGGTCTTCTTTAAGCTGATTGTGAGGCCAAATTCCATACATGCATCTGCAAAGTGAGTCATGAGTGACTGAAATCCCTGTTGAGTGTGAGCAGCAATAGCTGCATCATCAATGAACAGGAACTCCCTTAGACACGTCCTATGCACCCTGGTCTTCAATCTAAGCCTCGACAGTGATGATCTTTCCCAGAATCGTAAACATACTTTTCCTACTGATGAATTCAAATGCCTTGGTCAGATCAATGAAGGCAATATACAGAGGTTTGTTCTGCTCCCTGCACTTTTCTTGTAGTTGCCTAACAGAGAAAACCATGTCTGTGATAGACCATTCAGCTCTGAACCCACATTGAGACTCAGGGTAAATTCTCTCTGCAAGAATGTGGAGCCCCTTCAGGACAACACGTGCAAACAGCTTCCCCACAGTATTGAGAAGGGAGATGCCACTATAGTTATTACAATCACTTTTGTCACCCTTGTACTTATTGATAGTAACCATGCTAGCATCCCTCATATCTTGTAGCACACTGTCATCTCTCCAGCATTGGCAAAGTATTGCATGTAGCTCTGAGTTTAGGGTGTCATGGGCATATTTAAGGAGTTCTGATGGAATACTATCTTTCCATGGGCTTTTCCAGAAGAAAGTGCTTTTACTGAATTGTTGAGTCCCTCCATGGTGGGCTCAGCATCAAGTTCAGTCATAGTTAGCAGAGACTTGATGGAATTCAGGGATGCCTCTGTAACTATGGTGTCTCTGTTGTACAGCTGTGAATAGTGTTCAATCCAGGGTTCCATGTTCTGTCCTTCCAGACTTTGCCTGTTGCTGATTTAAGTGGGAAGATCTTTCTTTGTGATGGACCGATGGCTTGCTTAATCCCATCGTACATTCCTTGCATGTAACCAATGTCCATGGCCTGCTGAATCTTGAAACAAAGTTGGGTCCAATAATCATTTGCATGCCACCTAGCTACCTGCTGCACTTGACTCCAAGCTCACCAGAGCACATGCAGGTTCTCCTCATTGGGCAAGGAGCTGTATACAGCTAGTGCTTGTCTCTTCTTCTCACTCAGGGGTGTCAGCACTTCAGTGTGTGCTTCAAACCAATCAGCACACTTTGTCTTTTTCCCAAACATAGATATTACAGTGTTACAGATAGCATCCCATAGTTTTTCCCATCTCTTGCTGATGTTAGTGCTATTTAAACTGCTTGGACAAACTTACATACATTTGAAGGATCATGAGTCTTGCCTATGTCACTATGTAGCCTCCCATCTTAGTAGAATGTTCACCTTACTGCACATGATCTGCGTGTCATCCTGACACAACCTAAACTGCTTCATTTGCTGAGGACGAGATCAAGCTGGTGCCAGTGTTTCAGTCATGAGTGATGTCATGAAACTTTGAGCTGGGGATTGGCATTGAAGTAGGTGTTGGTTATGCAGAAGTCATACTGGGAAGTTAAATGGGAACAAAGTTCAAGGAAATGCTGTCAGTTTTCATTCATCTCTCGTGTTCCGAACTGTCCCATAAAGGATGGCCAACTGTGATGGTCACTGCCAACTCTGGCATTAAAGTCACCAAGAATGAATAACAGTTCATGGGAAGTGACCTCACCTGATGGCAGCAGCAAGTTCATCATAGAGCCGGTCCTTGACTTCGTGGACAGAAGTCAAAATATGCACATAGATACTGCAGATGTTGACCGTGGCCACTGGTGTTAGTAGCTTAATTTTTAGCATTCTTTCATTTCCCACATTTGGTGATAATGAATTTTTTAATTTTTTGTTTTGATTCTTGCCACCTTCTAGCCTTACAAAGTTTGTGCAAGCAAGTTCTTCTTTTTTGTAAAGTTAATAGTTCTGTGTAATCCTACTGGATTTGGATAGGAGATAACTTTGCACCATTATAGCTGTAAACTGGATGATTGCTGGCTCGTCTGGTGACCTATGCAGATCCTCATATTGGAGCACCCTCAAAATGTTAGCTGGGCAGCAAAAAAATGGCCTCCTCAAATTTTTAGAGCAAAAAACAGCCACTCTTCATGCTACCTTAGATGTTTCTGGATATAATGGCCTACATTATTAGTCTTGATTAATGATTACACACTCAGGAGTACAGAACCCACCTTAAGCATCACTGCAGTGTTAACAGTCTACCTGGTGTGGCAAAAAAAACCACAGCCTTCTGCACAAAATATGAGTGTACTACCTGTTGCTCCACTGATGCTATATATATATCTATATATATATATATATATATATATATATATATATATATATGTGTGTGTGTGTGTGTGTGTGTGTAATATGTCCAACATTTGGTTATTCACCATTACTATAAACTGTTGATTCTTGATTTTTTAGTCTTGTTTAATGAAACTATTCTTTTTGGTGGTTCAGTGTTATAACTGTCTGCTATATTTTACATTGCATTATAATCCATTTCCATTTATTCTGAATCTGTCGTGGTGCTTTCCTCCCAGAGCTTCTGCCAAAAAGACTTTGCCCAGGCAGTCTATCAGTCTATCCCAAACAAATATATATATATATATATATATATATATATATATATATATATATATATATGTGTGTGTGTGTGTGTGTGTGTGTGTGTGTGTTTACCTCGTATTGCACAATGGGATGGAAGGGTATGCAAAAGTCATAACCATATCACTGTCTGCATGGGTTTGGGTAGAATGGGGTACATATGGAAGCAAAGTAAAGGGATATTTGTTTTGTAATGTGCTGTGCTTTTACCTAGAATGCTTTTATTTCCAACAAAAAAAGTTTTCACATTACCAAATAGCTTAGAATATTTACTTTCACCCCACCATGCCTTTCTCTGTTTATCTTCTGTCATGATAACAATATAGTTACTTCTTTCTGACTCTATGCTAATTATCAGCAGAGCCTTTGATTCTGACTGTATCATGATCATAGCTCTCAACTTTCCATCTCCAAAATGGGGAACACTACCTCTCTTTAATGTGGAACAAATGGACAAAATGTGGAACACCTACTAACAGCTTAGTAACAACTTCAGCTAGGAAGCTTACAGGATGGTTAAAATATGCTGCTTTATACTTTTAAAACATCCTTCTGCTGACTTAATATGATTCAGTACTATTTGCTATAGATTTCACTTAAAACATTCCCAAGTCCAAATATATGACAGACTCTGTCATTGTAGAACTTCAAAAAACATGGACTTTTTCAGACCCAAAATGAGGAACATTCCTCATAATGAGGTACACTTGAGAGGCATGATCATGATTAGAACCCCTCTAGTCCCTGGACTTATGTACGATATTGTTCTTATTGACAAGTTTTTATCTGCTTTTGAACTGCTTTTCTCCAGATAAGCTTACTACATAGGCTTCCCTGCACCATAGTGAGCACAAACTGGACAAGGTTCTATCCGGTCAACTTCAGCTTGGTGAAAATTAACTTCCTGATCAATTTTATGTAGGGATTCATTGCCACTACACTTTCGGAGTGTATATTAGCAGTAATTTCTGTTTTGTGAGATTTATCCCTTCTTTGTGTTGGTGGGATAGTGGAGTTTTAATATATTATGAGGTGTTTGGGGGGCTTGTCCCTATATGGGGGTAAGGGGGCTTACCCCTGGCAAATAAAAATGCTTACGTGTAATTTTATTAAGCTTGTTCATTGAGTAGAAATCCCAACCAGCTGTGTTTGGCAAGTAGGTTCCTGGATGCATTGTAATGCAATGAATTATATAATATATACACATATATTTCTGCCTGTAACAACACAACAACTAAACACACCAGTACTGTTTTACATTGATGTTGTGCATATATAAAAGTACTTTAACCTTTTTATAAATTGAATACATGTTATTATGAGTTTGTTTTTAATACAGGAAAAATTGTGAAAGGAAAGTAGGAAAACAATTGTCACTGCTTTGTATAAACTTTTAAAATTTATATCAAATTTTGTATAAAAACATATCTTGAGTATAGTGTCATGACTGTCAGAATTGATGCCTTTTATTATATTGTTCTCATTCTTTTATGAATGTATCATTGTGTATGCTGGCATTGCGATTTCTGGTATACAAGTATTTGTCAACTGTTTGACCTTCTGTAGTAAATGTAAGTGTGATTCCTCGTCTCTGTTTGTACCATTAGTATTGTTCTCACTGGTTTGAACTCCAGCACTAACTTTAAGGGTAAATCCCCATGTCTGTTGTTTTTTTCTGCATTATTCTCCATATTTCAACACCAGGCTGATAGTTAGATTATTCCTCTCTTACTTCCCAACTTATATTAAATGTAAGCTCTTAAACCATGTAGCTCACGCTAGAATTATGCATAGATCAATCAACTTTGTGAATAAGGTTCGTTTTAAGGCCATGTTCTCTCTCACTCTGGATATCTGATACAATAAAGCAGTTCATGGCTTTTTTTTTTGTTCATATCGTAGGCTGTGAAGGAGTTACAGACATCAGCCCGTGAGGCGATTGTTTTACTGAAAGCAATGATTGATGAGGTCCAGTCGAATGCTGAAGAGGAGGATAATGCCATAACCACCCTGTTCAACAATATGCAGGTAACAGCAAAACATTAATATTGAAGAGGATTTTTTTCTGGTTATTCAAGTGTGAAACTATATACATTCTAAATCACTAGAAGATTAGTTTTTCTGTTAAACACTATATAAACTCTGTGTACATTTGTCAGTTTTTAAGAGGAAAACAATCCCAGTGTGATCAAGAAGCTTTTAAAATTCACATTTGATTTTGTATAAAAACATAAATCATCTTGAGTGCAGTGTCATGATAGAATGGATGTAGTTTATTATATTGTTGTCATTCTTTTATGAATGTCTCACTGGGTATGCCATCAGGAACACTGGTGAGAGTCTGTTGAATGCATTTATTATCACTTCTGATATAAAAGTTAGCTTTATGAAAGGTGTTTGTTCCTAGACATCACATTTTGAATGTCTCCCTGTAGTGCATTAGTTCACTGCTAAGACATTTCATGTATTGAAGATTCTTGTTATAGTTCACATATACTTTCTTCAGATGCATATTTGTGTGTGTGTGTGTGTGTGTGTGTGTGTGTGTGTGTGTGTGTGTGTGTGTGTGTGTGTGTGTGTGTGTGTGTGTGTGTCTGTGCACAGAGAGAGAGTAAGAAAGATAAAGATTCATGCTAGGCTGGTGTATGTAGGGTTCACCATTAACTGTCTACATTTTAAATTCATAATGTTCTAAATTGGCCATTGATGTGCGTGTGTGTAATACAAACGAATAGCCACAGCATTTGTCTTTACATGATTGCCACTGTTGAAGTGACACCCCAACCCCATGTGCAACAATAGGAAAAGGGGTTGTGGATGTATGGTTGGATTCAACATAACAGTAAACCATTTTGTAGCTGCATAATATGTGGTAGAAGTAAAGACATACACATTAATACACTATTTGTAGATTCTAAAATGTATTCTCAGATACAACAGATTATAGATATATTTACAAAATCTTATGCAAAGTAGTTTGGCTCCGCAAAAGGGGTGATAAATTGTCCTGCTAACATCCAGGTAACCTTAGATACTGAAATGAAATTAGATCATGTTGAAAAAAGAACTATGCAAACCTGACCCAAATGAAGCACAATGAAGAGACAGAATTAGTAACAATGACCTGAGAACACTTCAGCATGAACTTACAGTGCCATTATATCTGTTATTCACTAGGTCATTTAAATATGGGGAGATTCCCCAACACTGGAGACATGCACTTGTTCAACCCATATTTAAAGGCAAGGGGGGGTAGGATAAACCAAAAGTCATGCAGACCCAAAAGTTTACTTTCATGTTGTGGAAAAATAATGGAGAAGGTTAATAGGTTAGGTTAGTGCTAGGCTAAGTGCCTTTGTGAGCCATTTTAAGCCTAGCCAGTTATCCCCTGTGAGATTCAAACTTTGTACCTTGTGTTTGTAAGGCAAACACCTTACCCATTAGGCCACCGTGCCAACCCCTAATAATCAGGATAAATTATTTTCATAACTGGAAAAGTTGGGACTTGAAACTATATATCAGCATAAATATGTTGAAAATAGATTTATAACTACCTGTAGCATGATGTCCTACAACAATATAATAACAGCTATAAATGAAAAAACATGCTGTGATGTCATTTATATAGACGTAACTTCAGCATTTGATAGCGTCATACACAAAACAGTGATCAATAATTTAGAACAGCTAGGTGTTGAGGTACTTTTGATATGTTAGGTAGTTGCATGGCTTACAAATAGTACATGGCAAATATCCTGCAATGGGACAGATGAAATTCTAGGTTACAATTAAGGTATCCCACTGAGTTCTGTCCTAAGCCCATACTTGTTTAGGTTTTATCTTTCTTTTCTGAGGTATTCTATCATCTGTATGCAGATTCATTTATTTATTTATTATCCTTTGTTTAACTGGGAAATTTCAACTGGGGTTTCTCCCATTTTCAGTGGAGGCCTGGCAAGAACAGTTCCACAGATAAGAACAAATACATTACATAACAGAAAAAAATAACACATAATATAGATAATACAGTTAGCTATATAATATCACATTACATAGGACAATGCAGAGTATCTCCCATAAATTTTTGAGTTACTGAAATATGAGGTAGTTGATTACTGAGAGATTTGACATTTAAGAGTAGCTAACTTATCTAGTTAATTTTTTAGTTAGAATATGCAAGGATGGATAACACAGGAAGCAAAACGATTATATTAGAGGATGTATTTAAAGAAAGAAGAATTCTAATAGGATATTATATATTTAGAGGGTGGGAGATATAGAAGATAAAAGCACATATGAAAGAAACAGATGTATTGGTGGTTACCTGGAAGGAAAATTCTTATAGGAAAAAAAGAAGTGGGTTGTAGCCTGAAGGGACGTTTGGACCCCACCGATTCATCCCCGGACAATTCACCCCCGACCAGTTTGACCCCAGATGGTTGGACCCCAGTAAAAAATGTAACATAAGTGAAGCTGAAGCACATCAAAGCAAAAACAGAAATGAAAGACTGTCTAAACATTCTTAAAATTGGTTTAGAAAGTATTTCTTTTCTATGTATGTGCTTCGACTACACTTACTTTAAACTAAGTGCAAATTGAAACTTTAATTATATATACAAAAACAGTAAGTGCCAAAAAAAGTTTGCTGACTAATCTGAAAGTTCACAGTATTAACTAGTCTGGAGTTTTCATATAACGATAACGTCAGTATTACATAAAAATAAAGAAAATTAGCGATAAAACAACAAGTAAGAATTTAAAATTAATTTATATTTTAAAATGAAAACATAATGGGCAGTCATTTTGACAGATGTCTGCTTTGATATTCTGTTTGTTTGCCTGCTAAAGTTAATGGGCTGTGGGTGTAAGCTGTAGAGGCACTGAGCATTGTGATAGTGAAATGGATGTTTGGCCCTAGACTTGCACTTCTAAGCTTTGAACTACTTGCTGATACTTTTTACAAATAAATTCTTGAGTCCTTCAAAACAGTGTTTTACTTAGAAATGTTTGCGCACTGTAGATGGATTAAACTGGTTCCCTATTAAAATCGCGAAGGTCCACTTACCCGAATACGGAAATGTCGACACGTATACATCAAAACGTGAAAACACCGATCATCCTGAAGTGCAAAATCCAAAATGTCGAATCATCATGGTTGGCCCTTCTGCGGTATAGCTCTGTAAGTTAAGTGTGTGATAGTTACGGACCTTAGGGTTAGGGTGCGGGTTAAGGTAAGTGCATAGACAGTAATGTATGTAAGGTTTAGTGTAGGGTTAGAAGTAGGGTTTTGGTTAGTGTATGTATGTGATTTATTTATTTTGTTTGGGTAGGTAGTATGTAGTGTGTGGTGGGGTTGGACAACTATGACGGTTCGAGATTTTGAATTTCGTGGTTTAGGGTATTCGGCGTATTCGCGGTTTGGGTAATATGTGTCGATGATTCCGTATTCGCTGTTTAGGACTTTTGTGGTTGTAATACACACCCAATTAAACTGTATTGTGTGTATGTTTGTCTTTGCACTCTGCAATCAAATCAAGTCCTCAGCAGCACTACACACTATCAATGTTGCTGGAAATCAAGAGTGTTTGCATTTACTCATACATCCAGATACACTTTCCTGAGGTTCTGATGTGCTTTGATGGTAGACGGTGGGAAATGGTGAAAATTGCATGTTGCTGCTTGAGCTTTGGTGGTAGTATAAATGTTCAAGATGAAGGCGTATTAACCTGAATAAAAATTTTATTTCATTTAATTTTAAAGAAATTATTTATAGTAGACAATAGATTAGTTAACATAACATAATATAAAATATAAAAAATATATTTAATTGATGGAAAACATATGTTATAAAGTATGTTATAACGTAACAGTAGTCATAATATGTTAAAACATAATACTAGTTATTATATGCTAAAGATTTAAATGTTATATTTATACTAACCAATGTAATAATTAAATAAAATAAAAATATTAATAAAAAATATATTTACAATGAAAAATGAACAGTGTATTATTGAATAATTGATTAATTAATAACATAATGATAAATCTTAAAAGAATATATTTGGGGTCAAATAGTCTGGAGTCGAACTGTCCACTAAAAAATCACATATACAATAAATAGAAATTTATACACGAAATTGTATAGAAATGCATTGGGGTCAAACTGTCCGGGGTTGAATAGTCCTGCTTCCGGAAAGGGTATAAAAGCATCACAGAAAGTAGAAGGGACCTGTTTTGGGTGTTAGTATATTGTAATTATATTAGTGCAAAAGAAATAAATTGTGTGAAAGTTAGAGTAAAGAAAGACAGAGTTAATAGAGTGTAATTACAAGGAAAATGTGACCGAGTTCTGGGGGGGGCCTGGAGTAGCGTAAGAGCACAACCAATTGTTTAGTAGGTATTTCTTCAGTGACACCTTAAAGCTATTTATTATGTATATCTGTCTTATTTCACAGGGGATTTGGTTTCAGGTTTTTCCAGCCTGGCTAAAGTATACTGACTCACCTGTGCTGTTATTAGATCTTGAGATGGATAGTACAGCTTTGTTGTTGGACAGTAAGACTCAATTAGTGGTATAAGGTTGTAGTAGTAGTATTCCTTTCAGAGCTGGGCAGTTTTCTATGGAGTGTATTAATTAATGGTATGTGGTTTGATGGGGCTAGCAGAGGTAATTTGTAAGTTTTAGCCAGCCAAGGCTTTTCAGAGTTGTGCGGTAGTTGAATTTGTGGGGGTTACTAGTTGCAAATTTTAGAAGTCATCTCTATTTTCTTTTTGATGGTCATTTTAAGGTTTGTAAATTAGTCAAGGCAAGAGTATGGAAGGGAGTTGGTATGTTTATATTATTGTTTTTCTGGAGTAAATAATAGGACTTTTTTGCTTTGTAAAAGATCCTAGTTTCCAGTTTGCCTTTCTGATGGCTAGTAGTAGGGGTTGGTCATAGTTGAGACTTTCATTGAGTAATACTTCAAGGAGCATACCAGTGTTTTATGCATTCTGTTTTAGGTTAATTGGCAGATAGGATATGATATGATTGTTTTTGATCAGAATAGTTTTTAGGGGTGAAAAGCATCAGTTTTTTTTTTTTTTAGCATTTAGGAGCAAGTCTGAGCTATATAGACAGGATTCCATGTCTAGAAAGGCCTGTTGGGGGTCGTCCTGTAGGGATGTTAGTGTTTAGGCAGAACAAATGAGTATGGCATCATTTGCATATTATGCTAGGGTAGATAGTTCCGTGGTGGCACATAGGTTATTGATAAAGATATTGAAGAGTAAGGGGCCTAGAATTTATACCTCAGAGATGCCGTCTGTTACTGGGAGGAAATCAGAGTCTTGATGCCATTTCACAGTTTGTTTCCTATTGGGTAAGTAGCTGTGGAACCAGGTGTTGTACTGTACTGAATGCTTTTGACAGGTCCAAGAAGACAGGACTAACTTTCTGTTGTTTCTGAATTTATTAACTTTATTTGTGAAGTGTAGAAGGGCAGTAGTGGTGATGTGGTTAGGTTGAAAGCCATGTTGAGTGGAGGAGAGCAGGTTGTAGGTGAGATACTTGAGTAGCTGTTGTGGATACATTTTTTAATATCTTGGATAGGGGTGGAAGAATAGCAATTGGGTGGTAGTTGGTAAAGTCCATAGAATGTCATCCTTTCTTGAGGAGATTAATATATAATAATTTCCAGATGCTGCAGACGTGGTTCTCTTGGTTGGATTTATTAAGTAGTATGGAGACAAGGAATGTTGTAGCCTCTGCTGTTATTTTTAGAAACTCAGCTGGTAACTTTTCAGCAACTAAGGTGGTTAGTTTCAGTTTTAGAAGGTATTTTTTATTGTTGAGGTGAGGACACTATCAAGCTTAAAGACTATCATGATGGTGGTGTGGAGTTGAAGAAGAGTGAGGGGTAATGAAAAGATTTGCAAAGTGGGTGTTAGCTGTGTGGCTAGTTGTTGTGGAGGTGGGCTAGAAGTTTGTCCAGGGTGAAGAAGTGAGTTTAGGTACTTCCAGAAAACTTTGGGGTTACTTTGCTGAGAATTCTGTAGGCAAGTAAAATATGTTTTCTTGTTACCAAGTATCTGTTTTTTGTGAGATTCCTGAGATGCCTATAATTTTGCTGGTATGTCTGGGTTTTATTTTTGTATATCTTTTCCTGGCATGTCTCTTTTTGTCATTAGTTGCTTGGTAGTCTTTGCTAGACAGCTGCTGGGATGGATTTAAATATTTTCTAAGTCAGACTTGTTGTCAACTCTGCTAAGGAAGATATGGTTAAAGTGAGTAACTGCTTCAGCTAGTGGTAATGTTATTAGGCAGTTCCAATTATATTGCTTTAGGGTTATTGTAAAGAGTTCAAGGTTGAAACTACGCAAGTTTCAGACTTGTTTGTACTCTGCATTTTTAGCCATTGTCTAATAGCATAAGATGGTCATTAATACTATTTGGTAAAATTCTGCTGTCATTAATGTTGTGAAGTTTGTTTGTAAGAATCCAATTCCATTTGGTTTCTTTACTTGTTTTTTGTGTATCCTGGTAGTAATATTTATTAGTTATGAGAACCTAAATAGGTTTAGGTCAAGTATGGTATTGGTTATTTGTTTCCAATCAATGTTTATGTCAACAAAAATTACAGACTCTTTATTTATATTGTTCATAAGTTCATAGGTGTTTACTAGGCTAATGACCACAAGGGCCTTTTTAAGCCTACCCATATATCACAACTCCCTGGCAGGTTCTGGTACCCTTAATAAGTGGGGCTTGGGAGATGAAACATTTACAGGCTGCCTGTGTCCATTAGAGACATAGGTGCCAAACCAGGGATGAATTTCCTGTTCCCCATCCACTTTTCCAAGTTACACTTGAATTGGGTTAGGGGGAACTCTGATTCACATAGATGGGGAGCCTGTTCCAGAGATGGGGTGGTCTCCGAGATACATACCTGTCTCTCCAGCAGGTACTATGTATATCACAGGTAAGGTTTAAGTCTATAGAATGGGGAATTCTGGTGCTGTTTTGTGGATATGTAGGAGGTCCATCATAGTGGGGGTCTGACAATGCCCTGTATGCCAGGCATAGATCTCCCCTCAAAAGTCAGTAGAAGACAGAATACAGGGATAGGGCCTTGAGACAGTTTGCATAGGACATATTGCTTACATCCTGTATTCTTTTAGTAAGGAACCTCTGTGAGCATTCCAGTTGTTGGATATGCCTGGTTAGGTACATACCAAAGGGGGGCATTGCACTCAATGGTAGGTATAATGAATAGTGAATACAGTGGAACAATGACTTCCTTGGATCAAGATGCCATACCTTTGTTTATAAGTTGTGCAACATATAATGATTTCCTCACTACTGTAGACATGTGATGGTCAAAACTAGATTACTGTCTATGTGTGTCCTTAAGTCCCTGACTACTGGGTCAATTTTAAGTGGTGTGTTGTCAATATGATAGTTACAAGGGGTGGATGACTTCCCAAAGGATACTGTTATGCATTTCCTGGCATTTAGTTTTAGTCCATGTCTCTGACACCATTTGTTTGTCTATGTCAGCCCTTCCTGGGGAATTCTGTGTTAATGTGGGATTCAATGACAGCTCCTAATTTGCAATCATCTGCACATTTAGTCAGCCAGAGGCCATTGACATTGTCCTTGAATTCAGAGAAGTAAATGCCAAAAAGGAGCAGTCCCATGACTGATCCCCAAGGGACTCCACTTGTGACTGGCCTCTTTGTAGAAGTGGACTCCCCAATTCTAACTTCCTGGGTCCTGTATGTAAGCTAGTTGGCTATCCACCAGGTGGCATAAGGGTTTGTATTTAAACTCTTGAGTTTGTCAACAATGCCCAAGTGGGGCATTGTGTTAAATGCCTTGGCCAGGTCAAGGTAGGCAGTGTGAACCATTCTGCCCTCATCCATTGCTTTGGTGACCTTCTCAAGAAATCTATTAGGTTGAGTAGGCATGACCTGCCCTCGATGAAACCAAATTGGGTTGGGTCCAATGTCTGGAGGTTTACTATATCATTATTGATTATTTTCATGATAATTACTTCCATGGCTTTGCATATGAGACTAGTAAGACTATGAGTCTGTAGTTTCCAGGGTCTGTAGATGGCCCACCTTTGTGCAGAGGGATGACTGTTGCTGTTCTCCATTCATGAGGCATGAAACCTGTTGGCTACAGTTAAATAGCAATTCCAGAGGGCCTTATAGGTCATGTTTCATGTTATTTAGAAGGCATCCTAGGATATTGTCTGGACCCATTGATGTACTGTTCTTGGCATTAGAGAGAGCATTAAAAAGTTGTTCGCTGGTCATAGCAGGGGGAGTTGTATTTCATAGTATTTTGTTAGGGAAGGCTGAGGGGGGGGGGTAATTTTGGAACTGAAATTGTCGGCCAGTTGGTTTGTTATATCCTTTAGCTCTGTATACATGGCTCCATTCCAATGAGCTCTGCACCCAATTGCTTATTGCCTTTGAAGTTGCAGACATAGCTTAAAATGCCTTGGGGTTGCCCTTGGCCTGGGAGGCCAAATTTATGACAAATTTGGCTTGGGTGAACTTTATTTGTCATCTGAGTTGCTTGTTTAGTTTGTTGAGAGTGCTTTTGTCCTGCTGAGTGCTGCACCTCCTAATTTTTGCCATGATTTTTTTTCTTTCTGTTATACAGCCTGTTGATTTTCTGATTTCACCAAGGTGGCTTGTTTTTTGCTTTAATTCTGTACTTCCTCCTAGTGGGTACAGCTGCCACAAAACAACCATGAACATGCTTGTATAGGGTTACTGTGAAAATTTCTACATAGGCAGCAGTATTCTCAGGGTTTATGGGGGCTTGAACATTTGACAGTTATTGCTTCATAGCAGGAAGTTATATTCCAGGGTTAGCTGTGGATCCAGGTTTTATTTTTACTTCAAAGGAGACCATTTTGTGGTCCGACCTTACCAGAAAAGACATTACACTAGGGGGTATGCAGCAGTCCCCCATATTAGGAGGACCAGATGCAATATGGTTGCACCCCTAGTTGGTGTATTGACAGTCTGGTCCAGGGAGTTTCTGTTTACAAAATCCAGGAATCTCTGTGCCTGTACATTTGGTGTCATATAGGATTCCCAATTAATATTAGGGTAGTTAAAGCCACCCATGAATATGGTATTGGGTTGGATGGTGAGAGTTTCCAGTAAGTTTAAATACATGGTATAGGTTCCTTGGGTCATAGAGGGGGACCTGTAGCTTGCAAGGAAGTGGTATTCGATTTTGGCTATGGTGATTTGAAGATGGAGAAGCTCAAGTGCATTGTCCTGCTTGATCAGTCTTGAGGTATATTTCTTTTTATGTAAATTGAGACACCTCCACCTTTAGTCCCTGTCTGCATAGTAGCTGGTCTAAATGTGTTGAAGGTATTATGACCTTGCACTGTTGGTGTGCTCTTTGTGGCTTTAACCATGTCTCAGTAACTGCACAGATGTCAGCATTCTCTAAGGTGAAGAGTGCTTCTAGGGAGTGTAGTTTTTTGCTTAGACACCTAGCATAGAGTAGTAATACCTTTAGATTTTCTTGGGTTTGATTTGCTATGTCGGAAGCAGTTTCAGTTTGGCATTGCCTAAAAAAGGCACTATGGGGAAAGACAATGCTTGAGCTAATATTTGAAAGCCTAGAGGGGAGGAAAGAGGTGCAGACCATCCCTGGCCAAGCACCATGGTATGTTGTCCATCTGCTTCCATGCTGAAAAATATTGCACCCCCTTAGAATGACACCAGAAATTAAGCCAATTATTAAAATCAGTCATCTTTGGTTTGTATTGTTTCATCTTCCTTGGAGAAGGTAAAATGCTGCTCAAGGCTAGGCCCATACCAGCCTGGGACACATATTCTGAGAGCACCATGATGTGTCTCTTCATATAGTATAGGAAGGTACATCTCAGGTCATTTACACCAACATGGACTATGACTGAGTCATAGTGGTACTTGTGGACCAACGACTTGAGTACATGCATAATGTGGTGGATCCTATCCCTCAGTGTGTCTCACAATGGAGTCTCCAATGACCAGAATGTTGGATTGTGTGGTGGCTTGCCTGATGGGCTTGGAAGTAGAGGCTTCATGAGATGTGGCTGTATATGTTTATGTGGGTGTTGCTTTGAAAGAGTGCATTCGGGGCTGCTGAAGGTGTTTTTTGGAGGTCTTCGGGATTTAGAAAGGTTACATTTAAGTGCCTCAGTATATACGGGTCTATATGTTTGCTTTGTATTGTGTGTGATGGGTGGAGCGTGTGTATTACTGACAACCTTATTGACATTAGGAGTACTTTTATGTGAAAGCTTTGCCTCCAGTGACATTGTGTAAATACATTTCTCACATACTATATCACTTTGTTTGAGAATTAACTGGTTGTCAGTAAACATGAGGCAATTTCTATACATTGCCTCAAGCTGCCTATATCCATGAAGCTGGTAACAGAGATGGTGGGAAAGTTCATATCCATGGCAACAGACCCTTTTTTATTGATTAGACAGTTGGAGTGAGACTATAAAGCAATGTCTAGAGTATCCAGTTTGCCACTCTGGGGGTAGTGCTTTTCACTGCAAGCTAGTTGTCGTGCTTTTTCAGGAAAAATGTCTTTCAAGGTGTTTATATCTATATAGGGCACTGCTAAACACTTGAGAGGAAACTAATAAGTAGACCCTGATGATTTATGGATGAAGTATTTAGGCAGATATTCTGAAGTTAGAAACAAATCAGGCAGTACTTACTGAAGACAAAGAACTAGCTTGTCAAGAATGATGAAAACAGCGGAGTCGTATGAATGGCTACTGCCTGACTACTACTAATGTTGGTCTCAACACAACTTTACTCTGTTGGGATACAATGATCCTTTGCTTCTTCTCTCGCCAGGAGCAAAGCATTTTCACCAATTCTAAGATGAGAAGCAGCACACAGGCTCTTTGGTGATCTACAGTCTTGTCCCAGATGATACAAGGGTCTGTAAGATTGTTGTAGCTTTTTCCTGGTAGATGCCTTGAATAGCACCCAAACCAGTCAGGAATGTCTAGCACAGACACTCACTGGCCAACCAGAAACAGTCAGGAATCAATGTACTCTGCTCCATCTCTCACCAGGAGCAAAATATAAGCACAAATTCCAAGCTGGCACCTATGAAGCAGTTATAAAGCTTTCCGTTGATCAGCAGTCTCCAAGAAATAATGCCCATGTGATCCTTCTGTCAGCAGGAGCAAAACAGAAGCGCTAATCCCCAGATGACTACTGACAGGCAGAATGTGTGCTCTCCAATAATTGGTGGGCTTGGTGTAGATGTTGCAAATTTTAAAGGTAAGATGGAAAAATGGGTTAATATCTTAAGAGCTGCAGTGTACACTAAGTAGATAGATATGAAAGAAGGGGTAACTAAGCTTTAGGTATCTAAGTGGGGAGCCACTAATTTCTAAACAGCAAGATAGTTTGTAAAGGGGTAGGCACATTGTATTCTGGTTCTATGGAATACAGTGGTATAGCCAATAAGTTTAAATAGTTGAAACAGAATGATTTCAGAAAATTATAATTTTGTGCTTACTCACAATTGACAATGAAAAGGTAGGGGGAAGGAGATATGTGGTCAAATTAACATAGGGGGCAGACGACTAGAAAGACAATTGAATTTAAAAACAACAGTGCCAGGGACGGAGGGTTGGAAAAACTTAATTTCTGTGTGACTCACAAGAGACACACCTGTGGTCTTTTTTCCTAGCTGAAATAAAAAGCAGAATACAAGTAAAGCAGAGTGTAAAGAAAACAAATTACAATATACAAAACAGAAGAAGGCAATAAAGTAATACAAAACACAAGAAAGCAAAAGCAAACTAACCTTTCCCTCATGGCAAGTTGTGGCAGAGTCTGGGTGAGCTTTTCCAGTATATCCACAGTAGAAATTCTTTTAATATATATGATTATTTCCTGGGAGATGTATGTCTTATTAAGTAAATGAATTTTACTGATTTTGATGTGGCTAATAGGAATTTTGGCATTTTGAAATTTTGGGGTATTTTGTGTCTGGTGGGTTAGTTCTAGGGTCTTCTTAAAGATTATCTCTACTCCACATCCTCTTTTTGCTAGTCTGTCTGTTCGGATTATGTTGTACCTAAGGGGAACTTTGTTAGATATTTCTAGCTTTAGCCAGTTTTCAATTGAATAACTATGTCAGGGTTGTAAGTGAGAGGGATGTGTGCAGATCTTGTTTTTTTTTGTTTTGCATATGCTTTGAAGGTTTATGTTTAGAAGAAATAGACTTTGGCCTGATTTGTAGTTTGGGAAAGAAGTGGTGTTATTGAAAGTTGGGTGTGCAGGTTTTGGATGAGTATTACTATGTGGGCCAGGGTTGGGGTGGATGTCACCACTGTGGAAAAGTTTAGCTGTAATATGCAGATATGGGGAGAAATAATAAGGCTTTTGTAGTGTATGTAGGTGGGTAGATTGTGATGCTTTACTGGATTTTATGTGTTTAAAGGTATGTGTATGTTCAGTAGTAAATATGGAAACAGTTCAGGAGATATCATTGAAAAATGTGATGTTGTAAAGGACTGATTAGTCTGAATGTTTGTAGGAGGGAAATTAAGAGCTTTTATGTGGGATTCTAGGGTTGTGATATGTGTGAATAGGATAAGAATAGTTATGGTGCTTGCATAAGATAGGTGTGTTCTGGAAAAGAGTATGAGACATTGTAGGTACTTCATAGTAGGGGAAATACTAGGTGATGTGGAGCAGGAGTTAGGAACATGGGAATAAGGGATTTCTGGATGAATATGTAGTAATTGGATCATTCTAGTAATGTATTTATAAGCTATGAGGTATGTTTGTCAGGATAAGCTACAGTCGGTAAGTATTGGTGTGGGGAGTGGAGGTGGAGAATGATTTGGCATATGCCTAGAGTTAGTAAAAGAAGGTACTAGTGGTATGGAGTTTTAAAATGTGGAGAGTGGTGAACACTTTGGACATTTATAGGGAGATAGGAGGTAGGCTGCTGTTATGGGTAGGTGGGTTTTACTGGAGGGTGACTAGCTAAAGGGTATGGTTGGTAGTGCTAGGTGAGTATAAAAGTAGATGCACTGAGGGTGAATGGGAATTGGGAGTAGGGTACTGGAGCTGAGTGGAGCCTCAGAGTAGAGTGGGGGGAACAGAGTCAGCTGAAATCCACAGTGGGGGAACTTGCAGCTTCAAAAACTATTACAAAGTTTCAGATTAATCCCAGCAAGGATAGGAACACAGTGCAACCTTTGAAGCTGTGTTTACACAGAGAAACAGCTGGGCTCAAAATTGCTATGGGTATATGTGTGATGTATTTACTTTTGAAATCTAAAAAGAGATGGAAAGAAAGTATTTATTTACAAGTGAATGTGGGATGAATTAAGTAGAGTGAAAACTTTGTTCAGTCTGTCATGTTAATCCCTGTGTTAGTCATGTACAGATTATACTGGGCACATGCACAGTGACTATACCGGGGATGGCTGTAATAAAATATCCTTGGGGTGGGAGGTATTAACATAGAGGGCTGGAGTCTTCTATTAGTGAGCACATTACAAAACAAGCTGAGTTAAGCACTAGGTGTTATAGGCTACTGCAAGCATACAAATAAATCAAGCATATGTTTTATGCAGTACTGGGGTGGGTCTTGACTGCTGTTACACATCTTTGCCAGAGATGTTATATTTTCAGTTAGCTTCAGGATGAGTGGGAGTTACAGTGGTACTTTATGGTTAATTTTTTTAAAAAAATGGGGTAAATGCTGGAAGGTAAAAGAGGTATAGAAATTGGGATAGCAGTATAAGTAGCACTTGCACACGTCTGATTTTTTTGGCCTAGAAAACTACAGACAATAGTGGCAGAATTAAACTTTTAGAAAGTCTATACTGCACTCAAAACAATACTAGCAAACTCTAGCAGTGTTACAAAAAGCTTAAGAGTGCAGAAAAAACATATAGGTTTCCTTTTAAGTACCCAGGAAAAGGTACAGACATTATTAGAAAAATAATACTTTAGAAAAAACTTTTTTGAACTCAAAACAATGCCAGCACTTCAATAATATGCTGATTAATACAACAAAAACAAAGTATATCAGATTTGTGAGACATAGATTAAAGGTAAATATTTAGTACATCACACAGTGATTGAAACTGTAGGTACATGGTTAGATCCTGATTTGAGTTTTTCTAATCCAATAATACCAAACAATTCGTTAATGATACTTACTATGGGTTGTATAAAAAGATTTATAAAGTCTAGAAAGTCAGAAATGATGAAATCATTATTTGTTAGTTATTAGACCCAAACGTGAGTATGGAATAACAAGATAGAAACCTTATAAGCAAACAAGCATTAATAAATCAGAAGGAGTACAGTGAAAATATACCAAAGGCATCCATGGATGTCAAAATGTAAGTTATTATGAAAGCTAACATATTTGAACGTTAACAGTGTCTCATATAGCCATTTAAGAGGAGACCTTTTTCAGTTACATAGGGTGTTAAGAGACAACTACCTCTGGGAATGTTTCGGGTTGTTAAAAATGTAGAAGAAAATTATCAGACAACCTATGTAATAGATTCTTAAGTAATGAGAAGTGTACTAATTGGTTCTCTAAGAAAGTAGCTGATGCATGGAATGGACTACCAAACAACATTAAAATAAGCACTAGTTTAGATATTTTAAGAACAACCTGGACAATTATCATGTTTTGGTGTATTGGCAGGTTAGAAGGGAATTATCGCCTGTGGTTGAAATATTTGTATGCATGCATGTATGTATGTATGTAGGGAGACAGCTGACCAAGATCACTATCCCTGGATAGCTTGGTAAGTGGAACCTTGGTGTTCTTAATTGTAGCATCACCTATTTTAATATATTACCATGTGTGTCCGCGGTGGTGGTGCTGCGGTAGCGTTGTTGCCTCCCAGTAAGACGCTGTCCGGTTCGATTCTCAGCTAGAGCGTCTTCTGCGTGGAGACATGCGTGAATGGGCGTACCTTTGTTGAAGGTTGTGCATCAAAGCTGGCAACCCAGCACGTAAAAATCTACTGCCAATCATTAGCGGACCGGAGTTCCGCTGTGGCGGCCCTAACCGGGAAAATCCGAAAGACACAACAACAACCATGTGTGGCTAGGCTTGAGGATCCTTATAGGAGAAGGTGTGAAGCCAGGGAGAGTCAATTTAAGTGTGGATGAAGGTGCAAGTGAAGATATGTTAGTATGAGCAGTGTTATGTAGTTGGGGTTTGCATAGACAAGACCTAAGTGGCTAAGATAATGATTTCTAAACAAACTCATCAAATGCAGGCTTGTTGTTAGGTGGTTCTGATGTAGTGTCAAGCTTACTGACATATGTATTGTGTAAGCAGTCAGACTCTAGATTTAACAGGTATTTATACCTCTCATGAGTAGTAGCAATAAACAATAAAAGTGTGTATTGGTAACCATGAAACAGTTGTTGCACTGTCTTAGAGATCCTAGTGAGCAAGTTGTGAATATATGTTAACAGTTGCCAATATGCAACCAAGTATTTGTGACTACCTAACTGGTGAACTGTCTCAAAGATCAAACAAAAGTAGCCCTTAAAATCGTCAAAGACTAAGTGAATGAACCAGATCACTAGATTCAGATTTAAAGTGAAGGACATTATAAAAGTAATGGGAAATGCAAAAAAAAAACATAGTCATAACTTATAATTCCAAGCCAGGTATATGAAATTAACAGTTGTGGTACTGTAAGGAAAACAAAATTTGATATGTGCTGCTATGCTCAGTGCAGCATGTCCAAACCCAAATGAAACAAGGGCAACATACAAATAATAGCCAGTTAATACAACAGGACTCCAACAAGCTCAGGATGTTACAACTCAGCACTGTAGAGCATGAGCTCCATATATACTATGCAAACACCTCCCTAAATGACAAAAGCACCAATCAGCAGGAATAGAACAACAGACAGCCAATTACTTAAAAAGCAGCAGGGAAAAAAAGCAGCCACAAGGGTGGAACCATTTTATCTCACCAGGAATAGGAACAACTACCAAATTCAAAATCAGCAACAGTCAGCACATTTCCAAACCAGATAAAACAAGGGGAGATGACAACAAAATCTAATCAGTGCAGCAGGTCCAAACCGTGGTGAAATAAGAGCAATATACAAATAAAATCCAGTCAAAGCAGTAGGACCATGCCTGTAACACTTCAGGTCAGCACTATGAAACACTAGTCTAGGAATCTAAGCTCCTTTTATATTAAAAAAAACACCCACCAAAAGAGGAAAATCACAAAGCAACAGAGAAACATCAGACAGCCAATTAGTTAGAAAACAAATAGGAAAAACAGGAGCCAATTTAGGTGTGTAAGGGTTGTGCAATTCCTCAGTAAATAAACAAATTCCAGTTAGTGCAGCAGGACTCCAACAAAATTAGTACACCACAACTCAGCAGAGTAAATCACTAGCCCATGCAGCTAAGCTCTTTATATAGTATGTAAATACCCACCTAAAGGGTAAAAATGCCAATCGACAGCAAGGGAATAGGAGATAGCCAATTCTTACACCTGTGGGAAAATATCCATATTTGTTAGGGAATCCATTATATAATGGCAAATCATGCAAGACACCACGCTGGAACTTGTAGAGCTCCAGCTAACTCTCATTACAACTGCCTACCATATCGTTTCTAATTACATTGTTCCTTCTATGCCACCTGTGAGCATTTTATTTGTCTGAGTAAGGCCAAAAGGTTCTCTGTTAGACTGAATACACTTATTATGGGTGACTTTAACTAATCTACTGTAAACTGACGTAGCTATAGAAATAGAAAAGTATATGTTTATTTTATTTATTAATTATTAATACTTATTCTCTTGATCAGATGGTTCCCCTTCTCAGCAGGTGTGATAATCTTCTTGGCCTTACCCTTATCAGCTTTTCCCCTTTCTGTATCACCTCATGATGTCAATATGTTCATAGCAAAATCCACCTAGCAGTAACCTTTTTCCTTAAAATGCACTTTGAAACTCAGAAACACCCAATAGTATTTTGTGATTCCCACTCCTCTTTTCTTGATATACTGGAAAATATTAGGGTTCAACCAAACACCTAATTTTGGGTGATTTCTACTACCCCACTATTAACTGGGAAAACTACTCATGTACCAACTCCTTCACTCAACATTTTCTGGAATTCATAAACTCCAATGCCCTGGATCAACTTATTCACACCCCAACAGGGGCAACAATATCCTAGACGTAGTCATTACCAACATGAGTGACCGGTGTTTCACACCTGAAGTCAACTCCTCGTTGGTCAGATCCGACCATAAGCTAATCACCCTAGATATTCGCATCCCGCTCCCACCCACCATTAAGGAAACCATGGTAAAAAAATTCCCCAAAGCCAACTTCATGCTTCTTAAGACAGAAGTGGTTATTCATGACACCCAAGCAGATGGACAATACAGTTATGACTGCTGAATCCTACACAAATGCACTCTATAAGCACTTATACGAGTGCATGGATCATGCTATCCCAAACAGAACCAAGATGCTATTCTCCAAAAAAAAAGAAGCCAATCTCGTGGTCTCCTGTCATAAACAAACTCTACAACAGAAGGAAGAAACTGTTGCAAAAGAGAGTAAAATCCCATGAGTGGAGCAGCTCCCTGGTCAGCCTCAGTAAGAAGCTGAGATCCCTTATAAGATCCTCCAAAGCTAGCTATGAAAACAAAATTGCCGCTGATTCTAAGGGCAACCACAAAGCATTATATAGGTATGTCAAGAATCTCAATGGCAACACCCAGATCTGCTCTGAGTTACAGCACAATGGCATGAAAATTACAGAACCAACTGATATTGCCAACATCCTGGCAGATAGGTTCAGTGCTAACTTTACCCTCCTCTCACCCCCTAAAGAACTCATATCTATACAGGAAAAATGCAGAGTCCCTGTAATCACATCTATGCAGATAAAAGCTGCACTCTCTAAAACCAAAAACACAGCATCCATGGGACCGGACAACATCCCAGGCTGCGTTTTACATGAACTTCAGAACGAACTGGCTTACCACCTAAGCACCATGTTCAAGCATAGTCTCACATCAGGCTTTGTGCCCACTGAATGGTGCACAGCAACAGTTATCCCACTCCACAAAGGGGGAGTCACCACTGATCCTGGGAACTATTGCCCTATTAGTCTGATGAGTCTGGTCTGCAAGGCCATGGAACGTATCATCATGGAACTCATAAACAAAGACATTGGTAACCGCCAAACTCTGGACCCCACGCAGTTCGGGCTTATGAAAGGCAGATCATGCCTTCTGAACCTGATCAACTTCTTTGAGGTAGTCACCAAAGCCGTAGACAAGGGTAAGGTGGTTCACACAGCCTATCTTGACCTCACCAAGGCTTCCGACACCATTCCCCATTCTGGAATTATTGCTAAACTCACTAAACCAGGGTATAAATCCCTACATCACAAGATGGATTGCCAACTGACTAACTGACAGAACCCACACTGTAAAAGTTGCAGACTCCAAATCTAACTTCAAACCAATGACAAGTGGAGTACCACAGGGTTCAGTCCTGGGACCTCTCCTGTTTGGTATCTACTTCTCTGAAGTACAGGCTAACTCAGAAGGCCTCTGGCTAACGAAGTTCACAGATGACTGCAAACTAGGCACCATAGTCGAGTCTCAAAATGATGTGGACATCCTATAGAAGGGCCTCACTGAGACAGATGCCTGGTGTCAGAGGCATGGCTTCAAGCTCAATGCCAAAAAGTACATTTTCATCCCCTTTGGTAAAAACTGTGTACCCATGAACTACCACATAACCAGAAGTCTACTTAATGCCAAATGTGTGATAAGAGACCTTGGTAATCACATTGCCACAGTAGTCAGGAAATCCTTCTATGTGGCGCACCTCATCACAAAAGGGTTCTCATCCAGGAAAAAAGAGGTCATTGTTCCTCTCTACTCGGCACTCATTAGACCCATTATAGAGTACAACGCCCCTTTTGGAATGTACCTCACAAGACATCTGCAGCAGCTGGAAAGGCCAGAGAAGTACCTCACAAAGAGGATTACTGGCCTCAAACAGATGACTTACACTGACCATCTCAAAAAAACTCCAGCTTTACTCTGTAGCATATCGCCTACTCCGAGGAGATCTCTGCCTAACATATAAAGCTGTCAAACCCAGAGCTGTTGGACATGCTACACCTAAAGAAATCCCAATCCCTCCGAGCTACATGCTCTAGGGACCTCAACCTTGTCACCACAATAAACAGGACATGCTGGAGGGATAGATTCCTGTCCCAGAGACTTCCCATACTCTGGAACAAGCTACCCATCTATGTCAAGCAAAGTTCCTCATTAGCACTCTTCAAGAAAAATCTTGATGAGTGGATGGGAAATAGGAAATACACCCCGGGGATCACTTCTGTGGCTCTGCTCGACAGTGTCACAGGAAATTAACTTTCTTGAGTGGCGTAATCCAGGGAACCTTGTTGGTGAGGCTTACTTAGGCCCTTGGGCTGATAGCCTAGTACCTACCTATGACCTATGAACCTATGAAATTCATTTAATTTACAAGGCAGAGGTAGTCAATAATTACCTTGCTAGTATCCAGCCTCACAGGGCACCTCCTCTAAGTCACCTCCATAACAAACCTCCTCCATTTATAGACCTTGCTAGCAACTACAAGTAGTTCAGTCTTCCAAATAACTCCACATCCAGTACAGCTGCATACACCTATAGCCCTCTGATGGCAGAGAGATAAAGCTGTCACTATTGCCCAACGTACTTGGAATCAATTAGCAGTTAATGGAGAGGCAAGGAGGATCAGCATCTTGTGGGACAGTGAGAAACAGTGTCATGTAGGCAGCTCACTCATTAAGCCCTGATGGGGAAACAACATCATATAGGCAGCTCACTCATTAAGCCCTGGTGGAGATCAGGGCATGGTGGGATATTTGGTAGGGTAGGTAGAAAGGCAGAGAAGGCAGGACCATTTTAGGCCCAGGCCAGAGTCATCATCACATGCCATGCTATTTTACTTGGCCAGATCTAGTTATGATGCCACCATGCAAGGGAGAGATCCCTTATGGAAAACGTAGTATGCAGGACAGCAGTGTGAGGCTGTCATTTGCTAGCTCCACTCTTCGTTTCTCATTTGTCTAAACCTTCTGATGACTGAGGTACTTACAGCTCCAGGACTTAGTCTCATGGACTATAAAAGAGGAGCATAAGAGCAGCAGTGAACTGATACTGGTCTTCTGGAGGTGCATCAGGGACCCCAAATAGCTATTGCATACTCCTCTGAATTCTGTTTCCTTCTGGAACCTTCAAGGAGTCTGCTCCCATCTGCTATAAGAATAATAGTAAATTCAAAAACAGGCCCATTATGGTACAATTCTCATATAAGCAAGCTTTACAACAAAACAAAGAAACTTCAAGATATCCATAAAAATCCGCCTTCTAATATAAAAGGGACTTGAAAACTAATAAGTAAAATCCTGAAGCACATCATCAATGAGTGCAAGGCCTGATAATAGACAACTTAGAAATGATGCCTATTCCTGTACCAAACTTATTTCCATTGTGGTTTCCCACTCTGATATCTGAGTTATTACTAATATCTTCAGAGACAAATTCAGTGCTCATTTCATGCCCTCAACCTATCCAGATGTTCAGATGACTACTACCCATCCCTTCCCTTCTAAAATCACATTGGGCCATGTAATATCCACACTATCCAAAACCAAAAATTCTAGCACTATCGGGCTTGATATTATCCCTAGCTGCCTGCTAATAAATGCCAAGTACCTTTTAGCCAAACCACTTAAAACTCTTCAGTGTAAGTTCATTCACAGGTTGTGTTGCTGAAATGTGGTGAATGACCACAGTGATACCATTGACTCCAGAAGTTGTAGTCCTTTTAGCCTCACAAGTGTCATCCATGAAATTATGGACTGCCTAATACAAATGCAACTGCTTTAGGGAAAAGGGTTAATAAACTAAGACTCCTCCTTTAGACAACAGGGAGTTAGTGAATTGTTTTTGCAAATAGGTTGCATATGAATCTCTGTTATAAATAATATATTTATATTGTACATATTTTTCAGTGCAAAGTGACATAGGTGTTTATAGGTTTATAGGTGTTTACTAGGCTAATGACCACAAGGGCCTTTTTAAGCCTAGCCATGCATCCCAAATCTCTAAAAAGTTCTAATAGCCTTGATAAGTGTAAGCATGGGCCTGGGAGATGAACCATTTACAGATTACCTGTGTACATTAGAGATATAGGTGCCAAACCAGGAATGAATTTCCAGTTTCCCATCCAATTGTCCAAGTTGCACTTGAATTGGGTTAGGGAGGCGCTCTGCTTCACATGGATGGGGAGCCTGTTCCATAGACAGGGTAGTCTTTGGGATACATACCTAACTCTCCAGCAGGTCTTGTTTATATCATAGGCAAGGTTTAAGTTTTAGAACTGGTAATTCTGGTGCTATTTGTTTTGTGGATATGCAGGAAGTCCATCCGAGTGGGGTCTCACAATACCCTGTATGCCAGGCATAGATCTCCTCTCAAATACCTGCAGGAGACAGAATACAGGGATAGGTCCTTGAGGCAGTCTGCATAGGACATTTTCTTATGCCCTGTATTCTTTTAGTGAGGAACTTCTGTTGACGTTCCAATTGTTGGATATGCTGGTTAGGTACATACCAAAAGGGGCATTGTACTCAATGATAGGTCTGATGAATGCCGAATACAGTGGAACAATGACTTCCCTGGACTTAAATGACATACCTTTGTTTATACGTTGTGCAATACAGAATTATTTCCTCACCACTGTAGACACGTGATGGTCGTGGTTGTAAATACTGTCATATATGTCTTGTTATGTTGTAATATGTAATTTTTTTCACTTCAATGTTGCTCAGTTTTTGTTTTCTACTGCTACTGCTCTGTGAGCCTGGGTTGCGGCTGAAAAGGGTCTTTGAACCAGCCCACTTACCTGTTTAACAAGTCGAAGTAAATGAATAAATAATTGTCAAGCTGAAAGAGAATGGCATAGAAGCACTTCAAACTCTGGAACCAAACTGATTTAGACTTATAAAAGGTAGGTTGTATTTACTAAATGTTATCGATTTCTTCAAAAGGGTCATTGAAGTCCTGGATAATGGCTTGATAGTCCATGCTGCTTACTTTCACTTCACAAGGCCTTTGATACTATCCAACATGCAGGTATCACAGATAAAGTCTCACAGCTTAGCATAAACCCATTCATAGCCATTGGCTCTCTGACAGAAGCCACACTGGTAAGATGGAAGCACCTCCTCTTGTCAGAGAAGGGTCACCAGTAGGGTTCTACAGGGCTCTGTCCTGACCCTCCTTCTCTTCAGCATCTACTTCTCAGCTGTGCAAATGGATGAAAAGGGACTCTGGCTAACTAGGTTTGCAGTTGACTGCAAACTGAATAAAAAGTATTTCAGCTTTTCCTGGTTAGGGGTCACCACAGTGGAACTCTGGTCTGCTAAATGATTGGCAGTGAATTTTTATGGTGTTGAGTTGCCAGCCCAACCTTCAAATAAGGCACAGCCACACACGGTCACACCTACCTGCATGTCTTTTAAATTTACGCGACCGGGGGGAGGACATGCAGACTCCACACAGAAGATGCTCCAAGCGTGACTGTAAACTGAATGCTGTTGTCAAATCCCTCTTGTTAATTCAGATGCTCCACCAGGCCTTGGACCAGACCAATGTCTGCTGTGTCTATCATGGGCTCACCACAATACCAAAACATTCAGTATACTTACTTTGTAAAGGAAATCACTCTCTCTTCTTACCATATTGCTTGTACCCACTCTCAAAAGAGATAGTTATTCTTGACTTGGGTACATACGTTGATAACAATCTTTTTTGACCTCTGTAGTTCAGTTATGGATAGGAAATTTTTCGACCTTGCTCAGTTGATCTGTAGTGGCATCTCTTCTAGGACCTATGCAGTCTTGATCTATGGTTTTCATTTACTGGGCCAATCCTTGAATAAAATGCGTCTTTTAGAATATACTTCACAAAGCACATTGGTTGATTTGAAAGCTCTCAAAGGTTTCTGACCAAGAAAATTTCTGGACTGCACAATCTAAGCTACCCTAAAAGACTAAAAGCTGTATTCCCCTACTCTGTTGCATATAGATTCCTGAGGGGTGTCTCCCTTAGCCTTTCCAACATAGAAACTCCCTAACATTTTTGACCTCCTCCAACTTTACAGAACCAATAATCTAACACTCATAGTACAGACCTTAACATCCTTTTGAAATTTAACAACATAGCACATTCCCTGCCTTTACAACAACCTCTGTCTATTGGTCAGACAAAGTAACATCTTATCTGCTTTCAAAGCTATACTTCATAATTGTGTGTGAAACCCCAAATTCATGTCTGGACATGGAGAAATAATCTTCTTAACAGGGAATACTAATATACTGAAAATATCAATGGATATCATGGCTAAACACCTCACTGGCTTTACAGCCATAAACAGTATAAACCTAAGGACTACTGAACTTCCTAAATTAAGCACTGCTGAGGCAGTCACCTACAGGGATATGTAGGGTAATTCCTCACACTGAGGGTGTACAGCAATTACTCAGAATGAGATACGACAACTGACTACCTATCTCTTTACAAAGTGGTCTTCTAGAGATTATGTCAATGCATCTGTTGTCAGCCTTAGACCAGTTCACAGTTCTATTATTATGTGGAATCACAAATTCCATTACAGAATTGTATCAGATACTGCTTTCTATGACATATAGCCTGTAGTGCTTATAAGTCATAAAATATACTGTCTAGAATGTTGTATCTTTGAGGAGTGGTTCTAGTCCCTCATCCTCTCCACTTCCCTGGGACTTGTTGCTCTTCAGTATGCAGCAGCTACATACAACTAGTGTCTCAACACACACACACACACACACACACACACACACACACACACACACACACACACACACACACACACACACACACACACAAACATATATAAATACATTTGCAGAGTCAGACTTTTTATCAGTCCTGAATTTAATGACTCAAATCATGAGTTATGACAAAATAAATAACCTTTAAATGGGTTTGTTACAGTTACATTATATGTATACACATAATGACAACCAAAAACACAATCCGAAAATTGGTCATTTTGTTGGCAGGTGTTGATTTTTTTCTTGTTATATCTGATATAATCTGTTTGCCTTCACTCCTGGTCTCACCCCCATTGCTAACAAAGCACTCATGGTTTTTATTCCTTCTTTGAATGTTCTGTGACCCTCTGAGATATGACCCTGCTATTACTACCTTCAGAGGGAGATAATTTGCACTGTTTTGAGCTATGTGACTGAGAAGGAAGATCCAACAGACTGTAGGTGAGTCAGATTTCTTTATTTCTTTATACTTTTTAAATGAGTAAGTGAACTGCTCTGGGAAACCTTTCCAGCCAAGACCTGGGCTTCAGTGGCAAAGACAATAACCAGTAAGAAATTCACATAGAAATGCAAAGGGAAAAAACTGTCATTAAAGCATTTGCTAGGGACAGAATGTACAATACATAGCCAAGATGTGACAGTGAATAAGAAAAACATTTAACAACACTTAACAAGAATGCATGCTGTATTAATGGCTGAATAAAATATGTTAATTTCTTTCTACAGAATTGTATGTAAGCTTATTATACAGCTCACAGCATTGTAAAATGTTAATGCTTCATAATGGACTAGGTATCAGCTTATGAATGTTGCATATCTGTACATAAGATGGCTGCATCACTCTTGTCATAAGGTGATATCAAGAAAACTAAACCTGCAGATTTTG
The DNA here is from genome assembly GCF_019279795.1 of Protopterus annectens. Lineage (NCBI taxonomy): Eukaryota > Metazoa > Chordata > Ceratodontiformes > Protopteridae > Protopterus > Protopterus annectens. Next base: position 1,568,560,427 of record NC_056729.1, read on the forward strand.
GAATGGACCCACCTTTACAGCATCATCTAAGAACTAGTGTACCATTGTATTAGCCCATGTCTCTATATCAGTTAAAAAAAAGAGGTGTCCACAGTACCTGTAAAATGTGGTACCTTGAATGGGACTTTTGCTGTAATTGCTTTATTTCTTCTTAGCTCCAAACATACTTCCATTTATGACTGCTCTGAGACATGTCCTACATTCTTTCTCCTGAATGGTATCTTTATGGCTGTACAGTTTACGGTGAATGGTCTGTATCCAAATATTCTTAGCAGCCAACAAATATGGGTTATATTTGAAAATGTTAAAATGGCATGCAAAATTTAAATTAAACAATTTTTCCCAGCTCACTGTGTGCGTTCTTCAAACGAAAAGTATAAATGACTAAATTACAACTGCTGTTACTTGGCCAAATACTTGGTTTCATGTTCAGTGTTTAGTCCTCTGTGTTTTCTAAGTGATGGCTTTTTATGTTGTCTTAAAGTAAGTGAATAATGAATACCTGGAAAGTCAATATCACAATGTGAATTTTTTTCTTCTCATCAATTAAATGAGTAGACCATATGCTTTGTGTGGGGTCTATATTAGATAATCGAATTTTCAAAAGTTCGACTGTCATATGGTCGACACCATATGATCGAACTTTTAAAAGTTCGCACATCTAATAAAAAAAAAATATATTACACAAATAACCTACCTGAACGTTTTAAACAGGGGGGCAAGCCCCCCTGCACCCCCCACACACCCCACTCTTTAAATATACCAACTCTGAGATCGCACTACAGTGCAGAAAAGGGAAATTTTCCTATTCCGTGCTGTACGGAGATCTCTGTTAAAACATTCGAACTTTCAAAAATTTGATCATATGGTGTTGACCATATGACACTTGAACTTTTGAAAGTTCAATTATCTAATATAGACCCTTTGTGTGTTGGGGTGCAACATGAAGGTTAAGGTCTTTATCTTAAAGATCCAAAGTTCAGTACTTCAGTCTCAAAAGGAATAATTAGCTAGGCTTAAAATGATCTACAAGGGCAGTTAGCCGAATATCAACCTATAAGTCAGTAATTTCAGTTTGTGATTTATATTCATATGTTGATTTTACAGGAAAGACTTGCAGAGAGGAAAAAGATGTTACTAAAAGCAGCACAGAGGCAAGTACAAAATAATTACAACATGTAAAAACGAATATTTTTTCAGCTGTAATATAAACTGTGATCTTATGTTGACAAAGCTAATGTAAGAGCTTCTGTATGACATTTTTTGAACTGTATCTGGTATTTTTTCACTTTATAACGGCTTTAATGAAAATTTAGTACAAAACATTTTATATTACATTTTCAGTATTTGCATCCCAAACTGTTCAGTTGTAATCCAAATGATAAATCAAGCTTATTTTTGGAACAGATGGATAATGAAGCCTGAATACAATAGCACTGATGTTTTCATAGTGGTACCTTGAAGAGTGGCATGAAGAAAGTATTCCCCCTTGTAGTTATATGGGATAATTAAAACTATACGTTCAGCTGGAGGTAGGAGGCCTGTGTAGTGAAGAATACCCTTATACAGAGGTTAAAAATAATTTTAAGTAGGTCACTTGATCTCTTTTCACTTAGCACCCAGAGTAAGAAGTGGGTGTGACATGATGATTAAGATCATCACCTTCTAGACACAACATACAGGGTTTGATTCTGACTTTGGGTTATTGGCTAAGCCTTTCAGGGCAGTTAGCCTAGTATTAACCTATAAGCCATCACTTTGAAGCTGCAGAGCTTTGCTTGTTAAATAGTATTTGAGTTATCTAGAATACTGACAAAAGTTACCTGGTCTGTACATTAACTTTAACCAATCTAATTATGCCCTCTCCTCTAAATATTGTGGACCTATGCATACCTCTCAACTGTCCCTGATTTTGACTCAAACTGTAACTCTGTCCCTCTTAATCCCTCCTAAAACTAGTGACTTTTGGAAGAAAGGTGGTGAATTACACTCAATGAATTATGACAATAATTAAGAGTTATAAACTTCTTTTACTTCAGATGTGTATTAATTCATATGCTCTGATTCTGTCAATCTTTCAAGTTAATAACACTAATATTTTAAAAGTGTCCCTGATTGTCCCTGATTTTTTCTTGACTTGTCCCTGATTCTGTTGAAATTTGTCCCCAGTTGGTTGAGAGGTTATTACCTAGGATTTCATGTTTCCAAACATCAAAATGTTGTATTGGGCACTGTAAGAGAACCCTGAGTGCCAAATTCAGGAGTATATACAAGTGATTGTTTTGTTTTTTTGCTGTGCTCTTGATTTAAAAATCAATCACATCACCATAAATATGGACTAAATACCTTACTACAGTTCCTGACAACATGGATACGCAATTTCATAATGCTCTGTGGCCAGTTTGGTAGATATGGACATCCTGGGACAATGTTGTAATTGTCTCATGTACTCAGACAACCTGCTAATCCTTAAAGAAACTAACATGCATGCGAAAGATGTCCATACATAACTTCCTTGGAGACAGAAATCTCACAATCAAAGTTGTCAAGAACACACACACTGTATCCTTCATACATATTGCTCACTACACACATACAGCTTCTTATGCTGAGGGACTTAAAAGAAACCTTCCAAAATCTCAAAGACCTCCTAAGCTGTCAAACGGCATCACTTGTTGTCGTGAATCACTAAAGCACACCAAAGCTCTCAACCTTCCATCTCTGAAATGAACACTAGCCCTCACGATGTGGAACAAATGGGCAAAATGTGGAACAGTTACTAACAGTTTATTAACAAATTCAACTAGGAAGGTCATAGGATGGTTAAAATATTCTGGTTTTGCATATGAAAAAGATAATTTAATGAATTAATATGATTCTTTTCTCTTTACCACGGATATCAGTTAAAAAATTCTTAACACTGAATGTGTAATAGAGCCTTTCTATGTGGAACTTTGAGGAACATGAACTTTTTAAGACCCCAAATGAGGTATTGTCCTCATAATGAGATACAGTTGAGAGGTATGAAGAACACACCAAAAGCAACACCCATCACTGCACATAAGCCCACACTGAATGACCCCCCCAAGAAGAAAGCCCATTAGGGAAGCAAACAATTTATCTCATATTGTTGTCATGAGGATTCTGTTGTACACCACACAGATGCCCCTCTCACTAGGCTGGACAATGAGAAAATAACAGTTAATTGCCTGTCTGGAGCTAAGATCCTCAATATCATGCACACACTGAAGTCACTGCATCACAGGTTCCAATGTGATTCTTTCACAGTCCATGTGGGTGTGAATGACCTGAGATATACCTCCATGGACTATATGAAAAGAGACACTATGTGTCCTTCTAAATATTTGTCTCAGACAGGTATGTGCCCTGCACTGAGCAGCATTCTACCTTCGCCAATGATGAAGCCACAGCATGAACAGAAAATGACTGATTTTAATAATTGGCTTAGTTTCTTATGTCACTCAAGGAGGATCCAACATCTATCAGCTTGACAGGACATGTTTAACAGACCATATTGCTTTGCTAAGGATGGTCTGGACCTGTCCCCCAGGGTTTTCCGGTATTCACTAAAACTTTATCCACTCCCTTAAAGCCTTTTTTAGGCAATGCCAAAATGACAAAACTACAAAAAAAAAAAAAAATAGCAAAAAAAAACCCAAAAAAACTCAAAGCATCCTTAAGGTGTTGCTCTCCTTACATTGTAGAATGTGGCATTTGTGCTGTTACCGAGACATGCTTTAAAGCCAAAGAACAAACTCTGGCAGTGCCTTACACACATTACGACCAAACAGCAGCACAGACAGGGAAATAAAGGTAGAGGTGCCTTGATCTACATTAGCAGCTAATACAGCTCTAGCCTGTTTAAACAGGAAGATGCCCTAGAGTTTATTCACGTCCAAGTCTCCATAGATAAAGTTCCTTACAGTGTCCTGGTCAGCTACAGGTCACTCTATGACTCACAAAGCTCACATCTGTTACATAGAACTACTAGAAGCACTCTCCATCCAGTCAAATATCTTATAAATGGGAAACTTCAACTATCCTTATATAGATTGGGAAATGTACACTGTAACTCACAGGCACATTTCTTTGACTTTATCAATGCAAGCACCCTGGACCGAACAGTACACTCTCAAACCAGAGGATCAAACATATTGGACCTAGTACTCACCAACATGGGAGGGCATTGTATCCTTCCCTGTATCATGCCCTCAAAGGTGCGGTTGCACCACAAAGCTTTGAAGTGAAAATTAACTTGGAAACCCCAGCTAAACCTGTAATGGTTAGGCACTATTCTAAAGCAAACTACAGCCTACTAAGTGATAGTTGTCAAATTTCAATGCTCCCCAAACGTGTAGAACACAGCTACTTATGCAGACGTAATCAATGCACTGGTAGAATCCTTACCATAAGAGCATATAAAACAAAAGAAAAGCATCATGTCCAAAATCAAGAAGAGCAACTCTCATAGCGACAACAGCTCTCTGATTCAATTAACAGGAAATTAAGGCCAATTACGATGTTAGGATGGCCTACCAGGCTAAGGACAATTACAAGGCCTTCTTCAGCTTTGTCAGGAACCTTGAAGTTAACACTCAGCAGTGTGCAGAACTGGTTGTACATAGAGTAATCTTCACTGACCAGGGTAGCATAGTGAATCAACTGACTTATAAATTTCACCACCATTCCCCCAGTACTTCCTGTAAAATCCCTTCTCTCATATTCCCCACTATCAACAGGGAGCAGGCCCTGGTGGTTCATGTTAAGACCAAAAATGCTGCTTCAGTGAGCCCTGATAATATTCCTAGTTACCTTCTAAATAGCCTAGAAGATGACCTAGCAAGACCAGTTGAGGTACTCTTCAACAATAGCCTCAAAACAGGTTACATGCCAGGTGAAAGGAGTGCCACAATGGTCATCCCTCTTCATAAGGATGGACTATCAACTAGGGACAGGTTCATAACCCAGAGACTGCCCATGCTCTGGAACAGACTTTCCATACATGTCAAGCAGAGCACCTCACTGGCCCTCTTCAACAGAAATCTTGATGAGTGGTGGGAAATAGAAAGTTCACCTCAGGGATCACTTCAGTGGCTCTACTTGATAGAGGCATAGGGAACTAATGTCAGGCAGCATGATGCCAGGGCACTTTAACAGTGCATATGAACCTATGAACCATGGAAACTACAGACTTATCTGTCTGACAAGTCTAACATGCAAAGCCATAGAATGAATTATAGAAATGATCAACAAGGACATTTTCAACCTTGACACTAGATCCATTACAGTTTGACTTTGTGAAGGGAAGGTCTTGCCTACTCAGCCTGGTAGACTTCTTTGAGAAGGTCACTAAGGGTATGGAGGACAGGAAATGGTACATACTGCGTATCTTGTCCTGGCCAAGGTATTCAATACAATACCCTATTCAAGAAAAAACACAACACAATATCCAAACGGGTCCTTCCACCTTATGGCAATATTCAACAAAATAAATCCAGCCGGCTTAAAACAAAAGAAGTTTAATCCAAGTGAAAACTGATTGTTGAGCGCTTTCACTCGCTACAAACAGCGAGCTTCATCAGAACAATTAAGTTAAATGCTTTGCATACATTTATATTAAAAAAGGCGCCAAAAAACATGGCTTGAAAAACAATCACTATTAAAGTGATAGTACACATTTTTATAAAAACCTTCTCATTAAAAGTGAAAACTCTCCTGCTATAATGCCTGCAGTGTAACAAAATCCATTAATTCAAAATATAACTAAAAACTGCTTTAGTTCTTCTTGTTGTATCAGTAAGTTATACTGTAATAAAATATTCATTGAAGAATCAATCTATGAAACGCTTAAATCTATTCTAATAACATATAAAATTATGTCATTAGTATAAAGTGGTTTAAACTTAATATCATACCCTGCTGTGAGTTAACTGTGCCATTTGTTTATAAATTCATTCTTTTAACATCAGTAATGGTTTTATGGACAAATAGTCATTTATTCCTGGTGGAAAGGTGGCATCCGTGTACACTTGCCAATACAGTTCTCTGTAGGCTAAATAATTGTTAGTATTGCCAAATGGCACAGTTAACTCACAGCAGGGTATGATATTAAGTTTAAACCACTTTATACTAATGACATAATTTTATATGTTATTAGAATAGATTTAAGCGTTTCATAGATTGATTCTTCAATGAATATTTTATTACAGTATAACTTACTGATACAACAAGAAGAACTAAAGCAGTTTTTAGTTATATTTTGAATTAATGGATTTTGTTACACTGCAGGCATTATAGCAGGAGAGTTTTCACTTTTAATGAGAAGGTTTTTATAAAAATGTGTACTATCACTTTAATAGTGATTGTTTTTCAAGCCATGTTTTTTAATATAAATGTATGCAAAGCATTTAACTTAATTGTTCTGATGAAGCTCGCTGTTTGTAGCGAGTGAAAGCGCTCAACAATCAGTTTTCACTTGGATTAAACTTCTTTTGTTTTAAGCCGGCTGGATTTATTTTGTTGAATATTGCCATAAGGTGGAAGGACCCGTTTGGATATTGTGTTGTGTTTTTTCTTGTTTTACCCAAACGGATCAACATTATTCAGGAGTTGCTTCATGGAATCCACCAACTCAACCGCAGATTTGGCTCCTAGTTCCGGTTCTGATATAGAACAACTGAAAGCGGAGGTTTCCGCTTTACGTAATGAGGTGTCCAAGCTAGCGGAATTGTTCAGCAAGATCCCCGGTCTTATTGACTCTAGGGTGAACACCCTGACTTTTGAGAACGATAGAAATGCTTTGCACCATGTTTCAGGCAGTAACGGAAACATGGACCAGTCTGGTACACATTTCTCCAACAAAGATATACCAGACACGTCATCACCTGGAATCCCTAATGGGCAGAATACTGGTCACGCACATGGGTGTGCGATTGACCTACCTTGCAGCTCTGCTAATAATTTTAACAACAGGACGGCAGGAACCGAATTTACTTTCGATTTCTCGTTTGGTAACCTTTCTGAGGAAATGAAGAGAGTGGGGACCAGACCGAAGCTCACACAGGCTACTAGGACCTACGCTCAGGTCTCAAACAACAAGACACAGGATAAAGGTACTGTTACTCATATTAACAAAGACAAGAAACTTAATGTTTTACAAGAGTTTCTTGGTCAAGATTGCAATTTTGACAATGTTAATAACAATTCCAATAGTGCCAAACAGAAAGGCACTTTAAAGGACTCTATTTACAGTTTTGGAAAGAAACTTAATATTATTAATGGACTGAAATTAGACAATGCGTATTTAAACTTTTGTATTTCCATTAAAATCATACCCATGGGTTTGCGTTTTTTTAAATTACCAATGGGAATTGATTTAGATAATGAGGTCAAATCAGATTTTAACTGTCTTTTTGATAACTTTGGAATTCAATACATGAAACTAGTGATTAAATACAATGATGAGAAGCTATGTAAACTTTTGGCTGAAGTGGAGAAGCTTCACAATGTTATAATTCAAGATTTAGCATTTCCACAATGGGAATCTTTGTTTTATAAACAATTTGATAGTGCTGATATTAGGGCAAAGAAGGCCCAAGAACGCAAATACAAAAAGTTACATAGGGATAGGGAACAGTACAAGAATCATACGAACTACAAATGGAACATATCTCATCAAAGTTTTATACAGCACACTAAAGAATATGATCAAGAATATGTTTATAGGGAAGATGAAAGTAACCAGTTTTTTCACAACCAAGGGGGAAGGCACTTTGCGAAGTGGAAAAAAGGGGGAAAATGGAAAATGAAATTTTAACATCTGACAGACAACAACTTGTAAGTGTACCCGACAGTTGTGATAATTCTGATATTATTACAACTAACAATATAGTTTGTACACAGAATAATTTCACAATTTATAATTACAGCAGGTTGCCTTTGGAGAAATCACATTTTAGTTTATTATCCAAAGGGTTAAAATTTATTCCTACACCAAAGTTTAATGTAGTTGACAGCATTTTTGAGTTTAAAAAATATGTGAGGAAATTAAATTTATCTATGGTGTTTGGAAATAGTGAGCAAGAAGTGTCCACAGGCGTAGACGTACTGAGAAAGAAAAGCAGTTATATGCCTTTGGCTAACCCTAGTATTCACAAGTTTGACCAAAAGGTCACTAGAGAACTATATGGTATTAGTCACACCTTTAAAGGACACAGATTCAATTCCAATCTTTCTGAAACAGAGATTGCCACTTTATTTGACTTACAGAACAACAATAATATCAGAGTCATGAAACCGGATAAGGGGGGAGGCATAGTTATTTATGATGCGTCAACATACAGAGGGATTATTCAGGATATTTTACATGAATCAGGCAATTATTCTTCTATTTCACAGAATGAAATAAATATTGCTTACAGTAGAATTGACATGTATTTAGAAGAATACTTTTTGGATCAGAGAATAACCGAGGATTTATATCTTTACATGTCTGTGCCTCATCCTACTATGGCTACCATAGTAGGTATTCCCAAGGTCCACAAGGACAGTGCCAACCCGCCTTTCCGACCGATAATATCTGGCAGCAGGTCTAAGACCTTCCCTATTGGAGTGGTCATAGACAGTATGTTAAAACCTATATACAACAAAGTTAAGCACATGGTAAAAGACTCGTGGGAATTTTTGAAAAACTACCCAGTTTCCATGTATAACAACAGCACTATTTTTAGCAGCATAGATGTTGTTGATTTATTTAGTAGTATTCCCATTGAGGATGGACTTGAAGCTTTTGCTAATTGTCTCAGGAGACATACAGAATTGACTTGGGACACCATCACACTTCTAACGGACTTGATGTCCATAGTGTTAGAAAATAACTTCATATATTATGAGGGGAAATTGTACAAGCAGACCAGGGGCGTTGCTATGGGGGCGGCTTGCGCCCCCATATTCGCCAACCTGGTCATGCTTGAATGGGAAGACAACTACATCTTTAACAGTCCACACTACAAGTCCATATATTACTATTCTAGATTTTTGGACGATATTTATATCATGTGGAATGGTGAGGACAGATCATTTTGTGAATTCTTCACATATATCAACTCTACTTGTGAATATTTAAAATTCACGGAGGTTCATAATAACCAGGGTGTCCCATATTTGGACACTTTGATTTCTGTAGATAATGGTTGTTTGAAATCAAATATTTACAGGAAAAACACTTTTTCCAATTCGTATATAGATTATCACAGTTACCACCCAAGAAAGTTGAAATGCAACATATACAAGGGTCAATGCATTAGGGCCATGCGCATGACATCTGAAAACTCAGACATGATTAAGGAGATTGAATTTATTACATCCTTATTTCAAGAAAGAGGCTACGCTACAGACTTAATGAATAATATCTCAAGTTATATTGTTGAACTAAGAGAGAGTAGATACACCTCACTACTAGGAACTAATGTATCCCTTGTAGGACCTGGATTAGTCCCCAATGAGAACATAGGGGGAGCTACCAGACAATACAAAAAAGCTTGCATTATTGAGTTCGGCCCATTTAGTAATATTATTAAAGATACAATAATTAGGAATTGGCACATTTTAACATGCCAAAATGAAATTTTGGATAAGGTTGGTAGCAGACCAATATTCGTAAATAAAATGGGAAGAAACCTCAAAAGTTTATTGGAATTACCCAAACATGGACAGACCGAGCGTAATTCACACACTAGCAAGTGTGGTGCTTGTAACCAGTGCAGTTTCATTAATGAAAATGAATACATTCAGTTAAAGAACATTAAAAGGTCAAAGATTTTTACATCTAAAGGAAACTGCAAATCAAAGATGCTGGTATATATTGCTTCATGCACGGTCTGTCCTGCTTTTTATATCGGTAAAACCGAGAGGTTTTTTAAGCAGAGAATATACTCCCACATATACTGTATAAAAAGGAGAGATAACAAAAATGCCTTAGCTAGGCACATTATTGACAAAGGAACAGGGCATTCATTTAAGTTTGCCATCATTGAAACAATCAAGAATAATCCAAGAGGTGGCAATACTAACAATTATTTAGCCTACAGAGAACTGTATTGGCAAGTGTACACGGATGCCACCTTTCCACCAGGAATAAATGACTATTTGTCCATAAAACCATTACTGATGTTAAAAGAATGAATTTATAAACAAATGGCACAGTTAACTCACAGCAGGGTATGATATTAAGTTTAAACCACTTTATACTAATGACATAATTTTATATGTTATTAGAATAGATTTAAGCGTTTCATAGATTGATTCTTCAATGAATATTTTATTACAGTATAACTTACTGATACAACAAGAAGAACTAAAGCAGTTTTTAGTTATATTTTGAATTAATGGATTTTGTTACACTGCAGGCATTATAGCAGGAGAGTTTTCACTTTTAATGAGAAGGTTTTTATAAAAATGTGTACTATCACTTTAATAGTGATTGTTTTTCAAGCCATGTTTTTTGGCGCCTTTTTTAATATAAATGTATGCAAAGCATTTAACTTAATTGTTCTGATGAAGCTCGCTGTTTGTAGCGAGTGAAAGCGCTCAACAATCAGTTTTCACTTGGATTAAACTTCTTTTGTTTTAAGCCGGCTGGATTTATTTTGTTGAATATTGCCATAAGGTGGAAGGACCCGTTTGGATATTGTGTTGTGTTTTTTCTTGTTTTACCCAAACGGATCAACATTATTCAGGAGTTGCTTCATGACAATACCCTATTCAAGTATTATTGTCATACTCTCAGAACTAGGCACACCTAACTCAGTGGATTGCTGGCTGGCTCACAGATATGATCCAAGAAGTAAGACCACCTCCACCAGGAAATCGTTCACCAGTGGAAAACCCCAGGGCTCTGTATTAGGCCCATACCTGTTTGTCATGTACTTCTCAGATGTCAAGGTTAATATCAAAGGCTTCTGGCTCACCAAGTTTGCAGATGACTGTAAATTGGGAGCTATCATAGATTCCGTATGTTATACCGGCATCCTACAAGAGGGTCTAACACAAACAAATGACTCGTGCCAAGGCCACAGATTAAAACTCAGTACAACGAAAAGCACTATATTGCCCTTTGGGAAATCATCTACCCAAGCTATTTACTCCATCGATATAACACCCTTAAGAGCTGATCCAGTAATAAGGGATCTGGGAACATATGTAGACAGTAATCTAGCCTTCGACCAACATTTAACCAAGATAGTAAGAAAATCATCCTACCGTGCCCAATTTATAAGCAAGGATATGGCATTCAGGTCCAAGGAAGTAATAGTACCACTCTACTCAGCCCTTATCAGACCCATTATTGAGTATAATGCCCCCTTTGGTATGTACCTGGTCAGGCATTTGCACCAGTTGGAATGCCATCAAAGATTCCTCACCAGAAGAATCCAGGGTATGAATATCCTGGCCTACACAAATTGCCTTAAGACCCTATCTCTGCACTTAGTCTGTATTTCTAAAGTATAGCAAAATAGTCCAATTATGCTGTGCTGACAAAGTCATAAGAAGGCTGAAACATCCATGTCCACAGCTAGTGGGGTTTCAACTTACTGGTCTGAATATATCCAGAATGACTTAAAAATAAAAACGTAAAAAGCCATGAACATTCAGAAGCCATATTGCTGAAACCCTTGATATCTTTAAGGGGTTATTTGCATATATCCCATGGGCCTCTACTGCAGGAGGTTTAAGGTATCACACAGTGAAAACTCTAGCTTGGCTATGTTTTTCTCATAGTTTTTACTAATTGGTTTGTCTGTGTGACCTTTTTACTCTATGGTTTCAAACTAGAAAATGCCACAGTATGCATCTCTCTGGAGTTCATCAGCATGCTAATTCATCTCAATACTGTCATGGTTTTCAGAGTTACAGTAAGCAGGTTGGTTAGGACAATTTGAGATCCACGTAAATAAATCACTTTGTAGTCACAACACTGTGTTTTAGGAATTATGGTCTGTAGTCTGGCAGTGCAGCATGCAGCAGTTTTACATTAATAGTACCCATCAGTTTGTAGTCCATTACAGTATGAAACAAATTGCCATAAAGATAAGTGCAATATTAATGGCTTAGCACCAAAAGCAATAGGTCTGTTAATCTGAACCAAGGTTAAACCGAAGCTCTTTAGTAATGCATCTACCTCCAGACTGAGGATTTGTATTCGATCCTAGTATTTTAAAAAGGCATCAGTAGTGTCTGTTTGCCCATGTTCATTATTCAAGGTACTCCTTTCCTCAACAGATTTCACAGGATGTGTGATATCTCTGAAGACTTTGGTACATAAGGAGAAAACAGATTTCACAGGATGTGTGATATCTCTGTAGATGTTGGTAAATAAGGAGGAAACAGATTTCACAGGATGTGTGATATCTCTGTAGACTTTGGTATATAAGGAGGAAACAGATTTCACAGGATGTGTGATATCTCTGTAGACATTGGTAAATAAGGAGGAAACAGATTTCACAAGATGTGTGATATCTCTGAAGACGTTGGTATATAATGAGGAAACAGATTTCACAGGATGTGTGATGTCTCTGTAGACTTTGGTATATAAGGAGGAAACAGATTTCACAGGATGTAGGGATACACTAGACAATCTCAACGTACTGAAATATCGAAATTCAGTACGTCGAGACCGAATAGTGGAAAGTGCATTTAACCGAAACTACACTATGCCAAATCTGCAAATGTCGAATCTGCCGCTATCGTGGTGTCATGTTCGTGATGTGTGGTGCGGTTTGTGGATTTATCTGGGGTTTCAGGAAAGTGATGTGTGTTTGAGGATAATGGGTAGGGATTTTAGTGTATGTGAGTGTGTGCAGTGGTGTTTGTTGTGTGTTTGTGTGTTTAGTGCAGCCTCTGAGTTAGAATATATATAAGTAGGGGGTTGTGGGGGGTGCAGGGGGGCTTGTCCCCCTGCTTAGAGGTAGGTTAAGTGTGTTTGTGTGTGTTGTTATGTTTGTTTAGTTAGGTAGGTGTATGTGTGTGTGTGATTATGTCCTTGTTTGTGTGTGTGTGTGTGTGTGTGTGTGTGTGTGTGTGTGTGTGTGTGTGTGTGTGTGTGTGTGTGTGTGTGTGTGTGTGTGTGTGTGTGTGTGTGTGTGTGTGTGTGTGTGTGTGTGTGTATGAATGGTCACGATTGTAGTATTCGTGTTTTCATGTACTCGACTATTCAGTCTCGAAATACTGAAATTCGACATTTCAGTATTTCGAGATTGTATAGTGAATCCCCCTGTAGACGTTGGTATATAAGGAGGAAACAAATTTCACAGAATGTGTGATATCTCTGTAGACCTTGGTATATAAGGAGGAAACAGATTTCACAGGGTGTGTGATATCTCTGTAGACGTTGGTATATAAGGAGGAAACAGAATTACCAGGATGTGTGATAGCTCTGTAGATGTTGGTATATAAGGGGGAAACAGATTTCACAGGGTGTGTGATATCTCTGTACACTTTGTATATAAGGAGGAAACAGATTTCACAGGATGTGTGATACCTCTGTAGACTTTGGTATATAAGGAGGAAACAGATTTCACAGGATGTGTGATACCTCTGTAGACTTTGGTATATAAGGAGGAAACAGATTTCAAAAGATGTGTGATATCTCTGTAGACTTTGGTATATAAGGAGGAAACAGATTTCACAGGCTGTGTGATATATCTGTAGACGTTGGTATATAAGGAGGAAACAGATTTCACAGGATGCGTGATACCTCTGTATACTTTGTATATAAGGAGGAAACAGATTTCAAAATATGTGTGATATCTCTGTAGACGTTGGTATATAAGGAGGAAATAGATTTCACAGGATGCGTGATAACTCTGTAGACTTTGGTATATAAGGAGGAAACAGATTTCACAGGATGTGTGATATCTCTGTAGACGTTGGTACATAAGGAGGAAACAGATTTGACAGGATGTGCGATATCTCTGTAGACATTGGTATATAAGGAGGAAACATATTTGACAGGATGTGTGATATCTCTGTAGACTTTGGAATATAAGGTGTAAACAGATTTCACAGGCTGTGTGATATATCTGTAGACGTTGGTATATAAGGAGGAAAAAGATTTCACAGGATGTGTGATATCTCTGTAGACGTTGATATAAAAGGAGGAAGCAGATTTCACAGGATGTGTGATATCTCTGTAGACTTTGGTATATAATGAGGAAACAGATTTCACAGGATGTGTGATATCTCCATAGACTTTGGTATATAAGGAGGAAACAGATTTCACAGGATGCGTGATATCTCCATAGAGTTTGTTATATAAGGGGAAATAGATTTCACAGGATGTGTGATATCTCTGTAGATGTTGATATAAAAGGAGGAAAAAGATTTCACAGGATGTGTGATATCTCTGTAGACTTTGGTATATAAGGAGGAAACAGATTTCACAGGATGTGTGGTATCACCGTAGACTTTGGTATATAAGGAGGAAACAGATTTCACAGGATGTGTGATATCTCCGTAGAGTTTGTTATATAAGGGGGAAACAGATTTCACAGGAAGTGTGATATCTCTGTAGACTTTGGAATATAAAGAAAAAACAGATTTCACAGGATGTGTGATATATCTGTAGACTTTGGAATATAAGGAGGAAATAGATTTCACAGTATGTGTGATATCTCTGTTGACTTTGGTATATAAGGAAGAAACAGATTTCACAGGATGAGTGATATCTCTGTAGACTTTGGTATGTAAGGAAGAAACAGATTTCACAGGATGTGTGATATCTCTGTAGACTTTGGTATATAAGTGGGAAAGAGATTTCACAGGATGTGTTATACCTCTGTAGACGTTGGTATACAAGGAGGAAACAGATTTCACAGGATGTGTGATATCTCTGTAGACTTTGGTATACAAGGAGGAAACAGATTTCACAGGATGTGTGATATCTCTGTAGACTTTGGTGTACAAGGAGGAAACAGATTTCACAGGATGTGTGATATCACTGTACACTTTGAATATAAGGAGGAAACAGCTTTCACAAGATGTGTGATATCTCTGTAGACGTTGGTATATAAGGAGGAAACAGATTTCACAGGATAACTGATATATCTGTAGACATTGGTATATAAGGAGGAAACAGATTTGACAGGATGTGTGATATCTCCATAGACGTTGGTATATAAGGAGGAAACAGATTTCACAGAATGCATGATATATCTGTAGATGTTGGCATATAGGGAGGAAACAGATTTCAAAAGATGTGTGATATCTCTGTAGACGGTATATAAGGAGGATTTCACAGGATGCGTGATATCTCTGTAGACTTTGGTATATAAGGAGGAAACAGATTTCACAGGATGTGTGTTATCTCTGTAGACATTGGTATATAAGGAGGAAACAGATTTAACAGGATGTGTGATATCTCTGTAGACTTTGGTATATAAGTAGGAAACAGATTTGACAGGCTGTGTGATATATCTGTAGACTTTGGTATATAAGGAGGAAACAGATTTCACAGGATGTGTGATATCTCTGTTAACTTAGGTATATAAGGTGGAAACAGATTTCACAGGATGTGTGATATCTTTGTAGACTTTGGTATATAAGGAGGAAAAAGATTTAACAGGATGTGTGATATCTCTGTAGACTTTGGTATATAAGTAGGTAATAGATTTCACAGGATGTGTGATATCTTTGTAGACGTTGGTATATAAGGAGGAAACAGATTTCACAAGATGTGTGATATCTCTGTAGACATTGGTATATAAGGAGGAAACAGATTTCACAGGATACGTGATATCTCTGTAGACGTTGGTATATAAGGGAGAAACAGATTTCACAGGATGTGTTATATCTCTGTAGACGTTGGTGTACAAGGAGGAAACTGATTTCACAGGATGTGTGATAGCTCTGTAGGCTTTGGTATACACGGAGGAAACAGATTTCACAGGATGTGTGATATCTCTGTAGACTTTGGTGTTTAAGGAGGAAACAGATTTCACAGGATGTGTGATATCTCTGTAGAATTTGGTGTTTAAGGAGGAAACAGATTTCACAGGATGTGCGATATCTCTGTAGACTTTGGTATATAAGGAGGAAACAGATTTCACAGGATGTGTGATATCTCAGTAGACGTTGGTATATAAGGAGGAAACAGATTTAACAGGATGCATGATGTCTCTGTAGACTTTGGTCTATAAGGAGGAAACAGATTTCACAGGATGTGTGATATCTCTGTAGACGTTGGTACATAAGGAGGAAACAGATTTCACAGGATAAGTGATATCTCTGTAGACATTGGTATATAAGGAGGAAACAGATTTTACAGGATGTGTGCTATATTTGTAGACGGTATATAAGGAGGAAACAGATTTGACAGGATGTGTGATATCTCTGTAGATGTTTGTATATAAGGAGGAAACAGATTTCACAGGATGTGTGACATCTCTGTAGACGTTAGTATATAAGCAGGAGGAAACAGATTTCACAGGATGTGTGATATCTCTGGAGATTTTGGTATATAAGGCGGAAACAGATTTCACAGGATGTGTGATATCTCTGTAGACTTTGGTGTTTAAGGAGGAAACAGATTTCACAGGATGTGTGATATCTCAGTAGACTTTGGTATATAAGGAGGAAACAGATTTCACAGGATGTGTGATATCTCTGTAGACATTGGTATATAAGGAGGAAATAGATTTAACAGGATGTGTGATGTCTCTGTAGACTTTGGTATATAAGGAGGAAACAGATTTCACAGGATGTGTGATATCTCTGTAGACTTCGGTATATAAGGAGGAAACAGATTTTACAGGATGTGTGATATCACTGTAGACTTTGGTATATAAGGAGGAAACAGATTTCACAAGATGTATGACATCTCTGTAGATGATAGTATATAAGGAGGAGGAAACAGATTTCACAGGATGTGTGATATCTCTGTAGATGTTGGTATGTAAGGAGGAAACAGATTTCACAAGATGTGTGATACCTCTGTAGACTTAGGTATATAAGGCTGAAACAGATTTCACAGGATGTGTGATATCTCTGTAGACGTTGGTATGTAAGGAGGAAACAGATTTCACAGGATGTGTGATATCTCTGTAGACATTGGTATATAAGGAGGAAACAGATTTCACAAGATGCATGATATCTCTGTAGACGTTGGTATATAAGGAGGAAACAGATTTAACAGGATGCGTGATTTCTCTGTAGACTTTGGTATATAAGGAGGAAACAGATTTCACAGGATGTGTGATATCTCTGTAGACGGTATATAAGGAGGAAAATGATTTCACAGGACGTGTGATATCTCCGTAGACTTTGGTATATAAGGAGGAAACAGATTTCACAGGATGTGTGATATATCTGTAGACGTTGGTATATAAGGAGGAAACAGATTTCACAGGATGTGTGATATCGCTGTAGATGTTGGTATATAAGGAGGAAACAGATTTCACAGGATGTGTGATATCTCTGTAGACTTTGGTATACAAGGGGGAAACAGATTTCACAGGATGTGTGATATCTCTGTAGATGTTGGTATATAAGGAGGAAACAGATTTCACAGGATGTGTGATATCTCTGTAGACTTTGGTATATAAAGAGGAAACAGATTTCACAGGATGTGTAATTTCTCTGTAGACTTTGGTATATAAGGAGGAAACAGATTTCACAGGATGTGTGATATTTCCGTAGACTTTGGTATATAAGAAGGAAACAGATTTCACAGGATGTGTGATATCTCTGTAGACTTCGGTATATAAGGAGGAAACAGATTTTACAGGATGTGTGATATCACTCTAGACTTTGGTATATAAGGAGGAAACAGATTTCACAAGATGTGTGACATCTCTGTAGATGATAGTATATAAGGAGGAGGAAACAGATTTCACAGGATGTGTGATACCTCTGTAGATGTTGGTATATAAGGAGGAAATAGATTTCACAAGATGTGTTATATCTCTGTAGATTTTAGTATATAAGGGGGAAACAGATTTCACAGGATGTGTGATATCTCTGTAGACATTGGCATATAAGGAGGAAACAGATTTCACAGGATGTGTGATATCTCTGTAGACGGTATATAAGGAGGAAATGGATTTCACAGGATGTGTGATATCTCTGTAGACGTTGGTATATAAGGAGGAAACAGATTTCACAGGATGTGTGATATCTCTGTAGACTTTGGTATATAAGGAGGAAAGAGATTTCACAGGATGTGTGATATCTCTGTAGACGTTGGTATATAAGGAGGAAACAGATTTCACAGGATTTGTGATATCTCTGTAGATGTTGGTATATAAGGAGGAAACAGATTTCACAGGATGTGTGGTATCTCTGTAGAGTTTCCTATATAAGGAGGAAACAGATTTCACAGGATGTGTGATATCTCTGTAAACTTGTATATATAAGGGGGAAACAGATTTCACAGGATGTGTGATATCTCTGTAGACTTTGGTATATAAGGAGGAAACAGATTTCATAGAATGTGTGATGTCTCTGTAGACTTTGGTATATAAGGAGGAAACAGACTTCAGAGGATGTGTGATATCTCTGTAGACTTTGGTATATAAGGAGGAAACAGATTTCACAGGATGTGTGATATCTCTGTAGACTTTGGTATATAAGGAGGAAACAGATTTCACAGGATGTGTGATATCTCTGTAGACTTTGGTATATAAGGGGAAACAGATTTCACAGGATGTGTGATATCTCTGTAGACTTTGGTATACAAGAAGGAAACAGATTTCAGAGGATGTGTGATATCTCTGTAGACTTTGGTGTATAAGGAGAAAACAGTTTTCGTAGGATGTGTGATATCTCTGTAGACTTTGATATATAAGGAGGAAACAGATTTCACAGGATGTGTGATATCTCTGTAGACGGTATATAAGGAGGGAACTGATTTCACAGGATGTGTGATATCTCTGTAGACATTGGTATATAAGGAGGAAACAGATTTCACACGATGTGTGATATCTCTGTAGGCATTGTCATATAAGGAGGAAAGTGTTCAACATTCTCCTGAAAGTGTGTTGGCTGTCTTTACTTTGAAATCTTGGCATTTTTGTACCTTTCTAACTTTATTTGGATAAACACTAATACAATTGCCTCTATAAAATTTTCCAAAGAATGAAATACTTTTTTTGCTTTATTTTGCATTTGTCATTATTATAGGTTCATACGTATTTACTAGGCTCATGACCACAAGGGCCTTTTTAAGCCTAGCCATGCATCTCAAGTCTCTGACAAGTTCTGACACCCTTGATAAGTGTAAGCAGGGGTTTAGGAGATGAACCATTTACAGGATATCTGTGTCCATTAGAGACATAGGTGCCATACCAGGGATGCAGTTCTGGTTTCCCATCCAATTGTCCAAGTTGCATTTGAATTGGGTTAGGGAGAAACTGCTTCACATGGATGGGAAGCCTGTTTCATAGAAGCGGAAGTCTCTAAGATACATGTCTATCTCTCCAGCAGGACCTATTTATATCACAGACAAGGTTTAGGTCTTTAGAATGGGTAATTCTGGTGCTGTTTGTTTTGTGGATATGCAGCAGGTCCATCAGAGTGGGGTCTGACAATTCCCTGTATGCCAGGCATAGATTTCCCCTCAAAAGCCTGTAGGAGACATAATACAGGGACAGGGCCTTGAGGCAGTCTGTATAGGACATTTTACTTACATCCTGTATTCTTTTAGTGAGGAACTTCTGTGGACATTCCAATTGTTGGATATGCCTATTTAGGTACATACCAAAGGAGCATTATACTCAATGATATATCTGATGAATGCCGAATACAGTGGAACAATGACTTCCTTGGACTTAGATGCCATACTTTTGTTTATAAGTTGTGCAATATAGAATGATTTCCTCACCACTGTAGATACATAATGGTCAAAGTCTAGGTTACTATCTATGTGTGTCTCTAAGTCCCTGACTACTGGGTCAACTCTAAGGGGTGTGTTGTCACTATGATACGGGCCAGGAATGGACGACTTCCCAAAGGAAACTATTATGCATTTCTTGGCATTTAATTTTAGTCCACGGCTCTGACACCAGTTGTTTGTCTTTGTCAGCCCCTCCTGGAGAACATTTGTGTCAGTGTGAGATTCAATGACAGCTCCTAATTTGCAATCATCTGCAAATTTAGTCAGCTAGAGACCAGTGACATTTGCCTTGACGTCTGAGAAGTAAATGCCAAAAAGGAGCAGTCCAAGGGCTGATCCCTGAGGGACTCCACTGGTGAATGGCCTATTTGTTGAAGTGGACTCCCCAATTCTAACCTCCTGGGTCCTGTCTGTAAACCAGTTGGCTATCCACCGGGTGACATATGGGTTTGTACCTAACCTTTTGAGTTTGTCAACAATGCCTGAGTGGGGTATTGTGTCAAATGCCTTGTTCAGGTCAAGGTAGATTGTGTGAACAATTTTGCCCTCATGCATTTCTTTGGTGACGTTCTCAAAGAAGTCCACCAGTGTGAGTAGGATTGCTCTGCCTTTGACGAAACCAAACTGGGTTGGGTTCAGTGTCTGGAAGTTTACTACAGTGGTTATAAAAAAATTATACACCCCTGTTAAAATGCCAGGTTTTTGTGATATAAAAAAATGAGACCACAATAAATCATTTCAAACCTTTTCCCACCTTTAATGTAACCTATAACCTGTACAATTCAATTGAAAAACAAACAAATCTGTTAGGGGAAAGATATAAAAAATGTAAAATAAGCTGGTTGCATAAGTGTGCACACCCTTAAACTAATACTTTGTTGAAGCACCTTTTGATTTAATTACAGAATTCAGTCTTACTGGGTACACACCTGTTATCAATTAAAGAGAATCTGATTAACCCCAGATAAAGTTCAGCTGTCCTAGTAGGATTTTCCTGACATTTACTCAGTTGCCTGCTACAGCAAAAGCCATGGCTCACAGAGAGCTTACAAAGCATCAGAGGGATCTCATTGTTGAAAGGTACCAGTCAAGAGGAGTACAAACAATTTCCACAGCATTGGATATATCATGGAACACAGTGAAGACAGGCATCAAAAAGTGGAGAAAATATGGGACAACAGAAATGTTGCAAAGAACTGGACATCCCTCTAAAACTGATGAAAAAACAAGATGAAAACTGGTCAGGGAGGCTGCCAAGAGACCTACAGCAACACTGAAGGAGCTTCAGGAATTTCTGGCAAGTACTGGTACATGTGACAATACTCTCCCGTATTCTCCGTATGTCTGGGCTATGGGGTAGGGTTGCAAGACGGAAGCCTTTTCTTACACAGAAAATCATCCAGGCACAGCTAAAATTTGCAAAACAATGCATCAAGTCTCCCAAAACCATGTGGGAAAATGTGTTATAGTCTGATGAGACCAAGGTTGAACTTTTTGGCCACAATTCCAAAAGGTGCATTTGGCATAAGAACAACACTTCACATCACCAAAAGAACACCATCCCCATGGTGAAACATGGTGGTGGCAGTATCATGCTTTGGGGTTGCTTTTCTACAGCTGGAACTGGGACTTTAGTCAAGGTGGAGGGAATTGTGAACAGTTCCAAATACCAGTCACGCTTGGCCCAACCTTCAGGAATCTGCTAGAAAGCTGAAAATGAAAAGGAATTTCACCTTTCAACACGACGATCCCAAGCATACATCAATATCATCAAAAGAATGGCTTCACCAGAAGAAAATTAAAGTTTTCGAAAAGCCCAGCCAGAGCCCAGACCTAAATCCAATAGAAAATCTGTGGGGTGACCTGAAGAGGTCTGTGCACAAGAGATACCCTTGGAATCTGACAAATTTGGAGTGCTTCTGCAAGGAAGAGTGGTTAAATATCGCCAAATCAAGATGTGTCATGCTGATAGACTCCTACCCCAGAAGATTGAATGCTGTAATTAAATCAAAAGGTGCTTCAACAAAGTATTAGTTTAAGGGTGTGCACACTTGTGTAGCCAACTTATTGTATGTTTTTTATTTTTTTTATTTTTTCCCCTAACAGATTTGTTTGTTTTTCAATTGAATTGTACAGGTTATAGGTCACATTAAAGGTGGGAAAAGTTTTGAAATGATTTATTGTTGTCTCATTTTTTATATCACAAAAACCTGGCATTTTAACAGGGGTGTGTACACTTTTTATATCCACTGTATATCTCTGTTGATCATCTCCATGATAATTCTTTCCATGGCTTTACATATAAGACTAGTGAGACTTTTGGGTCTGTAGTTTCCAGGGTCTGTAGATGGCCCAGCTTTCTGCAGAGGGATGACTGTTGCCTTTCTCCATTTATGAGGCATGAAACCTGTTTGGAGGCTACAGTTAAATAGTAATTCCAGAGGCCCTGATAGGTCATGTTTCTTGCTATTTAGAAGGCATCCTGGGATATTGTCTGGGCCCATTGATGCAGTGTTCTTGGTCTTACAGAGAGCATTAAGGACCTGTTCCCTAGTGATAGTAGGGGGAGTTATATTTAAAGATATTTCCTGAGGGAAGATTCAGGGGGAGAGAGGGGTAAAGTTGGAGCTGAATTTATCACCCAGGAGGTTTGCTATGTCTTCTGGCTCAGTATAGGTGGTTCCATTTATAATGAGCTCTGAACACAATTGTGTATTGCCTTTGTGGCTGTGGACATAGCTAAGAATGCTCTGTGTTTGTTCTTAGCCTGGGAGGTCAAACTTACCTCAAATTTTGCTTTGGCAGACTTTATTTGTCCTCTGAGTTGTTTGTTTAGTTTGATGAGAGTGCTTTTATCCTGCTGGGTGCTGCACCTCCTACTTTTTGCCATGATTTTCTTCGTCCTGTTATACAGCCTATTGGTTTTATGATTCCACCAGAGTGGCTTGTTTTTGCAGTTAGTTCTGTACTTCTTCCTGGAGGGGACAGCTGCCTCTATGCAGCTATTAAAATGCTTGGACAGGGTTTCTGTGAACAGTTCTGCATAGGCAGCAGAGTTTTCAGGGTTTATGGGGGCTTGACATTTTTGCCAGGTTCTCATTTAATAGCAGCAGGTTAGCCTTAGAATACTTCCTGAGTATTTCAGGTTTAGCTTGGGATCCAGGTTTTATTTTTACTTCAAAGGAGACCATTTTGTGGTCTGACCTTAACAGAGAAGGCATTACAGTAGGGTGTGTGCAGCACTTTCCCATATTAGTGAGGACCAGATCCAGTATGGTTGCACCCATGGTTGGTGTATTGACTATTTGGTCCAGGGAGTTTTGTGCTCACAAAATCCAGGAATCTCTGTGCATGTATGTTTGCTGTCGTATAGGATTCCCAGTTAATAGTGGGATAATTAAAGTTACCAATGGATATGTTATTGGGTTGGTTGGCTAGTGTTTCTAATAAGTTTAAATACATGGTATGGATTTCATGGGTCATAGAAGGGGAAATATAGCTTGCAAGGAAGTGGTATTGGATTTTGCTTATGGTGACTTGAACATGAAGCAGCTCAAGTGCATTGTCTTGTTTGACCAGCCTTGAAGTATATTTATTTTTGATGTAAATAGAGACACCTCCATCCTCCACCTTTAGTCCCTGCCTCTGAAGAACTTGGCCTAAATGTGTGGAAGGCATTATAATCTAGCACTGTTGGCATGCTCTCGTGGCTTTAAAGCATGTCTCAGTGACTGCACAGATGTCAGCATTCTCTAGGGTAAAGAGAGCTTCTTGGGAGTGAAGTTTTTTGTTTAGACTCCTAGCATTGAGCAGTAATACCTTTAGATTTTATTGGTTTTGATTTGCTATGTTGGAAGTAATTTCAGTTTGGCATTGCCTAAAAAAGGCACATAGGAGGAAGACAATGTTTTAGCTAATATTTGAAAGTCTAGAGTGGAGAGGTGCAGACCATCCCTGGCAAAGCAGCATGGTCTGTTGACCATCTCCTTCCATGCTGACAGATATTGCACCCCCTTAGAATGACACTAGAAATTAAGCCTATTATTAAATTCAATCATCATTTGTTCATATTGTGGCATCATCCTTGGAGAAGGTAAAATGCTGCTGAATGCTAGGCTCATACCAGCCTGAGACACATATTCTGAGAGCTCCATGATCTCTCTCTTCATATAGTCTAGGGAGGTACATCTCAGATAATTTACTACCACATGGACTATGACTGAGTCATATTGGTAATTGTGGTCCAATGACCTGAGAGCCTGCATAATGTGGTGGATCCTAGCCCCTGATAAGCAACTGACCATGACTTTCTCCTTACTCAGCCTGGTGAGAGGGACATCAGTATGCCTCATGATGGAGTCTGCAATGACTAGAATGTTGGATTGTGTGGTGGCCTGGCTTATGGGCTTAGAGGTACAGGCTCCAGGAGATGTAGCTCTATGTGGTGATGTGGGTGTTGTTTTGGTAGAGGGAATTTGGAGCTTCTGAGGGTATTTGTTATGTGTCTAGCAGTTCTTTGTGGTTTAGGAAAGTTACAATTGAGTGCCTCAGCATATGTGGATCAATATGTATGCTTTGAATTGTGCATGATGGGTGCAGCATGTGTACTACTGACAACCTTATTCACATCAGGAGTACTTTTATGTGAGAGCTTTGCCTCTAGTGACATTGTGTAAATACATCTCTCACATTCCATATCAGTTTGTTTGAGAATTAACTGGTTGTCAGTAAACATGAGGCAATTTCTACATTGCCTCAAGATGCCCATATCAACTACGCTGGTAATGGAAACAGTAGGAAAGTTCATATTCATGGCAACAGACCCTTTTTTATTGAGTAGACAGCTGGAGTGAGAATATCAATCACTGTCAGGAGTATCCAGTTTGCAGCTATGAGGACAGTGCGTGTCACTACAAACTAGTTGTCCTGTTTGCAACTAGATTTTGGAGAAATTTAAATTGTGCTTTTATATGAAAAATGTCACTCAAGGTGCTTGATTCTATACAGAGCACTGCCAAACACTTGAGGGGAAACTAATATGTAGAACCTAAAAAATTAAGGATGAAGTATTTAGGTGGATATTCTGAAGTTAGAAACAAATCAAACAGTACTTACTGAAAACAAAGAATTAGCTTGTCAAGACTGATGAAATGAGGGGAGTCGCATGAAGGGCTACTGCCTGTCTACTACTAATCATTGTCTCACCACAGCTTCACTCTGTTGGGTTACAATGCTCCTTTGCTTTTTCTCTCACCAGAAGCAAAATGTTAGCACCAATCCCAAGATAAACTGGCCACAGCTTGTTCAGTGATCCACAGTCTTGCCGCAGATGATGCAAGGTAGGCTTGTAGCCTTTTCCTGGTAGATGCTTTGAACAGCAACCAGACCAATCAGGAACTTTAAGTACAAGCACTCACTCTCCAATCAGAAACAGTCAGGAATCAATAGACTCTGCTCCTTCTCTCACCAGGACCAGAATATAAGCACAGATTCCAAGCTGTCACCTATAAAGCAGTTATTATGCTTTCTGGTGATCAGCAGTCTCCAGAAAATGTCCCTGTACTCCTTCTCTCACCAGGAGAAAACAGAAGCACTAATTCCAAGTTGACTACTGAGGGGCAGTATGTGGGCTCTCCAATAACTGATGGTCTTGCAATAGATATTTAAAGGTTAGATGAAAAAATGGTTTATCCTACACACTCAAGAGTACACTAAGCAGTTAGATATGAAAGTGGGTAAGTTAAGTTTTAGCTGTGTAAGTGCAGAGCCGCTATTTTTAAAAGGGCAAGACAGATTGAAAGGGGGTGAGCACTTTTGTTTTCTGGTACTGTGGAATACAGTGGCACGGCCAATAAATTTAAATAGTTGAAGGGGAGTGATTTCACAAAATGATAGTTTTGTGCTTACTCATACCAGCCAGTAAAGGAAAGAGGGAAGGAGATATATAGTCAAATTAACATAAGGGGCAAGCAGCTAGAAAGACAGTGGTGTTTAAGAACACAACAGTAACAGTGTGAGATGGTGGGAAAAAATTCTGTCTGACTAAAATGAGACACAGCTATGGTCTCTTTTCAAGTTTTAATATGCAGTTGAAAGCAGAATACAAGAAAACACAATGCAAAGAAAACAAATCACAGTATACAAAATAGAAAAAGGCAATAAAGTCATACAAAGTACAAGAAATCAAAAGCAAAGTAACCTTTCTCTCACAGCAAGCTGTGCCAGAGTCTGGGTGAGCTTTTCCAGTACTATTCTCATTGTGGCAGCTTTCACCATTAGACTGAACATAGTCTTTGTTTTATTCACAGTCAAATCACTAACCATGCAGACTACACCATGTAGGCCCTCTAGAATTTGATCCATATTGGAGATAGAAACATCTTGGAATATGCTCAACTAAAAATGTAAATTCTTTTCAATGATATCCTCAAAATGGAGTGCAAAATATTGTCAGAGACTGCAATTCTTCATAAAAATGTATTGACCAATATTCAATTTCTGCATCAATATTACTGAATACATTTACATTTGAAAATTTGGGTTAAACTCCAAAACAGTTGACATTTTGAATGGAGATCTGTTTAGAATGTTTTATGTGGTTCATGTGTCTGCACAGGGAACCATCCTTTTTAGACAAATCTGGAAAACCAACCCTTATGTTCTGGTTTCAACAAAACACCAACTTCGCCAAGTTTATTTAATTCTAGCTACAGTGGGCCAGATTCCAAAATGGTTGCTCTCAGTGTAAGTCTGCCCTGATTCTTAAAGGCATACTGTCAGGGTAAGTGACTTACTTCAGTGTAAGGGCTATGTATAGACTGGCGTTCTACTGGGACCAGATTCCAAAACATCTGTTCTCAGCGATACCACATTTTTATTTTAGGTTAATGATTGGTTGTGCGTGCACCCATTCCATCTAAACTGCTAATTTTGTCAAACTGATCTTGATATGCGTCCTTTAAGTTATATATGTCTGTAAGTGGCATGGATTTCTCTCACATTTTCCTGTAAAGTTTTTATGACTGTTCAGCTGTTCAGTATTAATACTGATGGGTTGGTGACACCTTACTTGCAGGCAAACCAGCTGTGGCTAGTCCTGATATACCCACAACATAAATCTTAACATCTCTTCATTCAGAATGGGTGCAGTAAGATGGAAGAGTTATGTATCTAAGGCAAGAAGTCTTCATACAACTGCAGGGTTTATATTTCATTTCATGCAGCAGTAGACATCTTAGAGTGTGTGCTGAGGAGCCATATGTTTTTTTTGAATACATGCAGTGGATGTGCATTTCCTGATATCACTGAATCAGTCTTCAGAACATGGATGTGCCCATCACATGGAAATTGAGGTGGTGTACTGTACAAAGTTGTGTAGGCTTCAACCAAGCATGGTTTCAGATCAAAACTATGCATGCACTGCACTCTAATCATTATAAAATAAAAGGGCTTTTAATGGACACTGCTGTTAGTATGTTTAGCATTGTCCACAGCATTAGTGGCTGACTCATCTCTTTTCCTGTGACTTGGTTTGCGTTAATAATCCATTTGAGCTTCTCACCTTGTGCTTAAGAGTTACAAGTATAGTCTCAGCTTACAACATTTCTCATTTGATTGCTTTCCAACATTATGTACAGTGCCCATTCTTATTACATGCAGAACATTCTGTAATTCTTTGTTTCTGGGTAGATTGTGCTTAACTAGCATTATTTGGTCCTGAGTCCTTCCAGGGAGATTATAATGGCATGATCTATGCTGGATTTGGTTAGTAGCATATAGCAATTTACCATCACCTGCTTGACATGCAGACAGTTGAGTCAAACCGTACAATTCCCACATACTGACAGTCAAAATATTGAAAACCGACATTACCGACTTTTCAAATTTGCCCCCATCCAGACTCATGTTAGTGCTTGTTTCTGGGCCCAGAGCAGTAGGGAGTTTTGAAATTCAATGTTTTTGTTGGGTATGCTGGTATTCGGCATGCTGACCTTTGGGGAAAGGTTGTGATCATTTTTTGAATTGACCTTCTGCTTGTCAAATATAAGATAATAAACCATATAACTGGAATTCTGGTCTATCAAGTTATGTGAAATAATAGTTAGGAGCTGGATAACTCATTTGGGGTAAGGCTTTAGCCAGGTTTCAGCGAAGGCAGAAGGCTCATTGTTATTTTGTTGTTAGCCATACTTGCATGTGATCTAATGTATTGCTAAAGGTTTCACAGTCAATGATTCCTAACTGTAGTAGTTTTGGGTAAGTGGTGGGGCAGGTTGGGTGATGGGCTATAATCACAGTTAGCTTTAATTATGGTAGCTGGGTTGCTATGAACAGCTACAGAGAGTAGCAGAAGGAGAGTAACAAACTAAGATTATGAAGGTGAATAGGGGAATGGCCGCTCGTATGTACGTAGAGTACAGTTATTATCAGTATTCTGTTATGGTGAAGAAGTAAGCGGTATGATAATGCAAATGTGTTCGATATTAATATGGGAATTATATGAAAACATTGTGAATTTGTGTGTGTGTGTGTGTGTGTGTGTGTGTGTGTGTGTAGTTGTAGTGGAATGTAGGGTAGAAGGATGCTGTCACAGAAGAGGTTTGTAGAATATAGAATAATGGATATTATGCACTGACTGGGCATTAACATTCAAAAACGAGCACGCTGATTGCTCAGCCCAGCCAGCATCCCTGTTGTAATTCGAGCATCTACCCATGGAATAAATTCCAGTCACCTGGACTTTTTTCTATTACTATATATGCTATAACTTTTTAAGTTTTCTTCACCATAAAAAAAAAATAATAATAATAAAATTAGAAATCTGGACAGTCTGGAAATATGAGACAGCCATAGAAAATACTAGCAAAATCACGTACATTATTCAAAACTAAAGAAACATACTTGATTTCTTTGTATTTTCTCCATCTTGTCTCTCTCGTACCTCTAAAGTGTCTGAATTTCAACCTTATTTAAAAAAAAAAAAAGGAGCAAGGGAGATCTTTCTTCCTCCATTGCTTCCTTTCCAAAGCACTGATGCACCATGTAAGCATGGGAATATAAGTACCATACGTATGCACAGTACATCAAAAAAAGCAGCAGGGTATCTAATGAAAGAGGATGTTCACTATATTGCCATCATACAAAGGCATTATTTAAGACAAGTAAGTACTTTTTTCTTAAATAATGTCATTGTATAATAGCAATAGCTGACTCAGTGCTGTGGTATTTTGAAGATTTACCTACAGTTGGCTTTGTTTAATCACTCTGGCTTTACTTTTGTGATTAAACCATACCAACCTTGGGTAAATCTTCAATATACTACACACATGTTGTCAGTTTTTGCTATAGTAAGAGACAGATGACTTTCAGACAGATGTTGTTTATTGGATTTTGGCATGCTTTGTTAAAGCAGTGCTTCTTTTGTAGGGTTTTACATGTACTGAGGATGATTGTTTTAATGTAGATTTCTTTGCATTGAGAGCTGCTCCCATGCTGTATTTAAAATGTATGTTTTTCTTTATGAATTATATTGCATGTTGTGAACAGAAGCAAAGTTATGCTAATATTAATCCTATGTTTTAATAGAAGTTAGTAGATTGATATGTAAGATTTTGCACAATTCTTCATTTTTTATGTGGTTGCCTCAGTGTGCTGAAAAGTATTGACATTGTTTTATGTAATTGAAAAGGCACAGTGTTTACATTGGTGACACTGTGAATAGGTGTATTTGCCTCAGCACATTTAATAAGAAGTAGTACAATATTAATAACTGTGTTGCTGTCATGGAAGTTTAATAGTTACAGGATGTAATGGTAGAGTGACATTATTACTTGTCTAATTACCTAGTAAACCACAGTGAAATGTGGCATGAAAGTTAGGTTTTGGTATGCAGAGGGAGTAGCTGAATGGTGTGTTAGACAACATGAATTAAGTGGGTTAGATTAGGCTTGTATAAAGCAAACAACCCTGGTGGTGGCAGGGCATGGGCTTACCTCCCTTTAAATGGGAGTCAGTCATGAGCTCGTGCAGAACTGTGAGATCTCAAAGCTGAGGAGTTAAGCCGAACAGCCAGGAGTCAGTGAGTTTCTGGTACTCCTTAAAGATCCTTATTTGAACCCAAAGAGACAGCAAATGAATATGCAAGACATAAGTTCATAGGTGTGTACTAGGCTAATGGCCCTGGAGCCTTTACAAGACTAGCCCATAGGATTACCCTGGCATCGTGCCACCCGACCTTAGTTCCAAGTGCCTCTGAAGTGATCCCTGGGGTGAATTTTCTATTTCCCACCCACTCATCAAGATTTCTCTTGAAGAGGGCCAGTAAGGTGCTCTGTTTGACATGTATGGGAAGTCTATTCCATAGCATGGGCAGTCTCTGTGTTATGAACCTGTCCCTCCAGCACATTCTGTTGATTGTGGTAATGAGGTTGAGGTCTCTGGAGCATGTGGTGTGGAGGGATTGGGATTTCTTTAGATGTAGCCATTCTAAAAGAGCTGGGTCAGACATGGCTTTCTAAGTCAAGCAGAGATCGCCTCTAAGTAGGTGATATGAGACAGGGAATAGTTGGAGTTTTTTGAGTTTGCCATATAGGACAAGGTTTAAGGCCTAGGATCCTCTTTGTGAGGTATTTTTGTGGCCTCTTCAGTTGTTGCAGGTGTCTAATGAGGTACATGCCAAATGGTGCATTGTACTCGATGACTGGCCTAATGAGGGAAGAGTAGAGGGAGACAATGACCTCTTTCTTCCTGGATGCAAAACCCTTAGTAATGAGATGTGCCACATAGAAGGACTTTCTGACCATAGTGGCAATGTGGTGGTCAAAAGAGAGATTGCTGTCAACCTGTGTTCCCAGATCTCTTATAACATCTTCTGTGTTCAGTGGACTACCATTGATGTGGTAATTCATGGGAACTGGGTTTTTCCCAAAGGGGATGACGACACATATTTTGGCATTAAGCTTAAGACCGTGGTTCTGACACCAGTTGTTGGTCTCAGTGAGGCCTTTCTGTAGGATGTCAACATCACTTGGGGAGTTAATAATGGCTTCCAACTTGCAATCATCTGCAAACTTTGTCAGCCAGAGTCCCTTCGTGTTGGCCTGGACTTCAGAGAAGTAGATACAAAACAGGAGAGGACCCAGTTTGCAACCCACCTAGTGATATAGGGGTTGATGCCTAGCTTAGTGAGTTTTTCTATGATTCCTGAGTGGGGAATGGTATCAAAGGCCTTGGTCAGCTCAAGGTAGGCTGTATGAACCATCTTGCCTTCATCCACAGCTGTGGTGACTGACTCAAAGATGTCAACCAAGTTGAGCAAGCATGATCTACCCTTCACAAAACCAAACTGTGTGGGATCCAGAGTTTGGAGATTCCCTATATCCTTGTTTTACAGGTCCATGATGATGCGTTCCATAGCTTTGCATATCAGACTTACCAGGCTAATGAGGCGATAGTTCCCAGAATCTGTAGTTGCTCCTCCTTTGTGGAGAGGGATGACTATAGTAGTGTGCCATTCAGTAGGGACAAAGCCTGTGGTGAGGCTGTGATTGACAGGGCACACAGGTGAGGTGCCAGTTCACTCTGTAGTTCATGTAGAACACAGCCAGGGATATTGTCAGGTCCCATAGAAGCTGTATTCTTGGCCTTGGACAGTGCTGTTTTAACCTGTGCAGCAGTAATATCGGGTGCCTGGCAATCTACTGGTATTGTGATTGGTCCTTTGGGGGGGTAAATTTGGCCATGCAGAGCTGTGTGTGAAGGGCCAGGTAACTGGGGGGGGTGTCCCTACAGGGAGAACAGCTAAAAGGCAATCAACTGCTGCACTGTGTACCTGTAAGTTCCTGTTAACAAATAGTTAATGGGCTATTTAAATAGGGTTTAAATAGTGTTTGCTTAACAATGTTGCAGAAACTGGCGAAGTCTAGGATGGGAAAATGGACAGTCTTGATTAGACAACAGGAAGCAGTGCTGTTCACTTTGGGAACAGGGCACTCTAGTCCGAGCAGTGGAGAACACTATGGCACTACAGCCAGCAGGCAAGTCTTTAAGCTATGTGGCATTCCTGCTGTAAATCTGTAAGATACGTGGCATTCCTGCTGTACAGGAAATCATCATCATGAACCCACCCTTTTCACATTTTCTACATGGGATAAAAGTATCTCATCAACTATTACTGTCCTTCTTGATTCAAAGTGAGTCTCCTACCTTCTTTAATGGTAATACCTGTCTGTTGCAGGTATTCTCTCATGCAGTCCATCCATCTCTTTGCTGGATGTCCTTGTTTTCTCCTGCCTCATTCCTGTCTCTCATAGATCTTTTTCACCATATTGTCTTCTGCCTTCCTATTCTCTTTGACCTTCCCTAGAACTGGACCTACTCTGGCTTCTGATGTTTTTATCTCTTCATCTGTCTCACAATGAGTATCTTACCATCTGCATCCAAAAAGTGCCATCAGCAGTTGAAATACTTTGTAACAAATCCTTTATTGTGAAGCGCTTTTCGGCCGGTAGCTTCACCGGTCTTCATCAGACAAACTTCCATTGCACTAATCACTGTTTGAAAACACTCCCACTCAGTCAATTAGTCAATTAGCAGCACCCAATTCTGTTCATATAACTTATTAACTTCTCTTGCTTGCTCCACATTAAAAAGTTATCTACACTTTAAAATAATTACATAAATACATACATCCTTACATATAATACTACCTTTTAAAATCACCTAATAAATACACTTATTAATTTACAAATTTTAAGCAAACGTAATAACTATTTTACACTAAGGAAAATTACTACCTCCGGGATGTGCAGACACATAACAATCTGCAAAAGAAAGTCATTTAGTTACAACAATAACACATAAAATATCTGAAAACATTAGATTTACTACTACAGCTTACCCTACACTCTATCTATTTAGACTTCTTAATTTTAATAAACTAGAGATGGACACTACTTTATTTAAACCAGGCCATCTACTAGCATCAAAACGCAACTGCCATATCACTCCGTGCTTTTCTAATAGGCTTGTGCATCCCCCTCTATCATCCCCTATTATTTGATCAATAACTCTAAATTTAAATGTATGGCCTTGATTCACAGATACATGTCTGGCTAATGTATTATCAAGTTTCATTTTATTCATGCTTAAAATATGTTCATATGTTCTCTCTCTCAATTTTCTATCTGTCTTGCCCACATAAAATGCTGGCCAAGACTGACACTGGGCCACATAAATGACTGATTTACTATTACAGTTGTATCTTCCATCATTCTTATAAACTTTGTTCCTTGTCTTATAGGATGCTCCAATTGCCATATGTCTACACATACTACAGGACTCACATTTGAACATTCCTGGTGTTTGTACAAATTTCTTCCTGTTGCATTCTACTACATTTTTAATATTTTTAACTTTTTTTTAAAAAAATAACTGCTGGTTTTACCCCCAATCTAGTTAAAAACTCCTCATCTGTAGTAAAAATTTTCCAATTTTTTACAATAATTTCTCTAATTAAATAAGCTTCACAATTAATTTGTGTAATGAAGCTTAATCCATAATTTTTAAGTCCAAAATTCTCTTCTACCAGTTTAACATTATTAATAATGGGAATATCAGAAGTTATATTTTGGGTACTAACACTCATGTCGTCCTGTATAATATTACCTCCTGCCCTCGCTTGTTGGCATAATAAAGGATTATAGATCCCTTTACACTGTTTTTCCTGCAATTCTACCACAGTGTTGTGAACAAATTCATCTGGATACCCCCTATTAATAAATATTTGTCTTAATACTTCACATTCATCTTTAAAATGACTATCTAATGATACCATCCTGGCAGCCCGTACCAACTGGCCTTTTACTACTGATTTTTTATGATGGACGGGGTGGGGAACTAGTAAAATGCAACATAGTGTTAGAATATGTCTTCTTCCGATGTATTTTTGCTATGAAGAACATTCACTGTTATACCCGATTTTTGGACGATGTATTTAAGGGTCACATCCTGGCAGCCAATGAATTGGTACAGAAATTTAACAGGAGTACTAATTTTCTGAAATTCACGAGTTCTTTTGGAGAAAGAAGTATTACATATTTGGATGTACTTCTAGTGAAGGATGAGAGTTTATGTTGTTACATAGCAAAAAATACATCGGAAAAAGACATATTCTAACACTATGTTGCATTTTACTAGTTCCCACTCCGTTCATCAGAAAAAATAAGTAGTAAAAGGCCAATTGGTACGGGCTGCCAGTATGATATCACTAGAAATTCATTTTAAAGATGAATGTGAAGTATTAAGACAAATGTTCATTTATACTAAATTTGTTTAAACTAAATTGGGGGAATGTTTTCAAACAGTGATTAGTGCAATGGAAGTTTATCTGATGAAGTCCGGTGAAGCTACCGGATGAAAAGCACTTCACAATAAAAGATTTGTTACGAAGTATTTCAACTGCTGATGGCACTTTTTGGATTTAGGCTGTTGTTTTTGTTTCTGTTTTGACTTAGTTCTCTTACCATCTGCCTCAGGCACGTAGTCTCCATCACTTCCAGCTTCTTCAACGGCTCTGCCTTCACTGCCCAGGTTTCTGGACCATACAGTAGTAATGGTCACATCACTGTTTTGTACACCTTACTTTTCAGTTTCTTTGGTATTGTCCTATCACACACTACCCCGACACTCTATGCCAGTTAGCTGCAGCCCTTCTGATTCTAGTTTTTACGTCATCATTCAGACTTCCCTTCTCCTGAAGCACCCCTCCCAGATACTTAAAGGTGTAACCCGCTCCAGTATTTTTCTTTCTATCTCAGACTTTAGCTTTTTCTGATTTTTTCCTGATTGCTACCAGTTTTATCCTAAATATATTCAGTTTTGCATTCCATTCCTCAATCATCTGCCAAAGATCTTGTGCAGAGCCTGTAATCCCACTTTGTCTGCATACACCAGATTTGTTGAGCAGTCCCCTCTAAATTCTTTGCTAATATAGTCCATCACCAGTATGAACAGCTGTGGGTTCAGAGATGAAACCTGAATGCACACCCAGTCTCATAGGAGAGCTCTCTGTTTGTAGTTTTGCTATCGGGTCCTTGCCTGCAGTAATCCTACCAGTATTTTTGAACCTTCAGACCATTGCAGGACTGCCCAAATAAGCTTTTCTGGATCCTTTTCATTTGTTTCTCCAAGTCTAGGAATGTGCAGTTGGACTCTTTCCTCCAAGTCTAGCTTCTTGTCAACTATCTGTCTCACTGCAAACATCTGGTTAGTTGTGCTACATCCTCATCTGAATCCAAACTGTTCATTTCCCTTCTTACTTTCTACTGCTCCCCATATACATATATCAATCACTCTCTCAAGCACTTCATGCAGTGTGACAGGAGTTTGATAAATCTGTATTGCCCCACTTTGTTTTTGTACGCTGGAACTAGGATGCTCACTCTGCTGTCATCTGGGATATGCCTTCCTCTCCATACTGCTACGAGTATCCTCAGGAGCCATTTCTCCCCTAATTCAAACAGCATCCTGATCATATCTGCAATTCCCTCATCTGAGCTTGTTGCAATCCCTGACCTTATCTTCATTAATGCTGTTCTTACTTCTTCTAGGGTGGAATCCTTTTCCTCCTTCATCATAGGCTTTGTCTGGGGCAGTACAGCTTCTGTGATTTTTTTTTTTTGTTTGCGTTCAGAAGCTACTGGAATAACTCTTTCCATCTGTGTTTTGTCCTGTGGTTTGGATCAGGTTGTTACTGGCATACTTTGCCTTGCAAGCTGATAAAGTTTCTTTGTGCCATTATCCAGAAGCTGGTTGAATATCTCTGTTGAATTGTTCTGGGCAATTGTGACTGCACTCTTAGCATTTTTGTTAGCAAACCAGTTTTCTTTCATAGCCTGATCCATCTCTTCTATTGCCCAAGTTTTCCTGCACTTTTATTTTTGATGACTTTCTGGACATTCCACCACC